>NW_022437057.1:3162324-3178016 GCF_009761245.1 Sapajus apella
ACAAGAGCGAAACTCCGTCTCAAAAAAAAAAAAAAAAAAAAAAAAGATGGTAACTTTTAAGTTACATATATTTTATCACACACAACAAATGTGGACTTGTCTATTTAGAAGATATATGCTCTCTGTTCCTGCATCACTGCCTGTATACAGTAGATGCTCAATAAATGAATGAAAAAGAGGCATTGCTGATATGAACCAGATGTCCCTCCTTCCTGATGCAGGTTCAATCTAGACTCAGAACTCAGCCTTCTCGTTGCTACTCCCCAAAAAATAAAAATAAAGCATTCCTGTAGATCCTTAGATTTTTTAGATCTTTTTGATCACAGGGTGGGGTCTGATCCCATAGTTCACAGCAAAATCTTAAAGAATCTCATGTGACCACCAAGTAGTGTTCTTCTCTCTGCCCTTCTTCCCTTCTGTTGTGCAAAGAGATACTGCTCCCTACAAGGTACTGATATTGATTTGATATCGTGCTGATAATAATCATTAAATTATTGGGGCTTCTCCAAAACTGGGCCCTCTAGAAAACAGGGCTGACCTTGCCAGAAGGCATTGCAGGGGCCACATTTGTTATCAACATATGCCACTTGGGGCTCCCAGTACCCCTGAGTTGAACAACTCCAGGGGGCAGTGCATTCTGAAGTTGTGTAGTAGCAGGCCTGGCCAACCGAACCCCTACCCACTTGCTCCCCAAATATTTGTTCTAACTTTTAAAGTGCATTTCCTGAAAGAAATTTTGGTGGATTAAATCATTTTGTTCCAGCCACAGACATGGGCCTTTCTTCTTCGTCATGGATTTTATACTGAATGTCATCTGCTATATTTCTAGCAAGGCGTGAATAGCTAATAGTTAGATACTTGCTAAGCAGATGAACTGTGAAAAGCACTTTGTGAGAGAGTCACTTTAAATTCTCACAAAGGGCTAGATTACATCACGGATTTGGCACCATTAGCCAGAGAGCATCCTGTTTCCAGGTGACTGAGCCCGGCAAGCCGGGACACAGCTTCTCTTAACTTTAGCCAGGGTGGATTCAGTAATGCCAACATTTTCCAACTTTTGGAAAAATAAGCCAAAAGTTGCAGTATTATTCTTGCTCGATTAAACTTGAAGATGACAGCAGATGCTAGAGCCAGGCAGGATTCAGGCTGCCTGCCACAGGGACATACCATGTCTCAACCTGACTCAAACTTGAGGACACTGGACATTCCCCCATCCTCTTTTTGACAGGACTTTTATTTAATCACCTTATACTTTTTTTTGTTTTTGAGACAGAGTCTTACTCTGTCACCCAGGCTGGAGTACAGTGGCGAAACCTCTGCTCACTGCAAATTCTCCTGCTCAAATTCAAGCGATTCTCCTTCCTCAGCCTCCCAAGTTGCTGGGAATGCAGGCATGCACCGCCATGCCCAATTAATTTTTGTATTTTTAGTAGAGATGGGGTTTTGTCATGTTGGCCAGGCTGGTCTCAAATTCCTGACTTCAGGCGATCCACTGCCTCGGCCTCCCAAACTGCTGGGATTACAGGCATGAGCCACTGCCCCCAGCTAGGTTTTTATTTAAAACCACAATATATTGATGGTTTTCAAAGTGCATGTGTCCCCTGCTCTTCTAATGGGGACAGTTTGGGAATTGGACATAGTGTTTGAAGTGACATCACAAGTGATTCTGCAGAGGCCTCATCCCACTCTCATCCAGGGTCCCTTTACTGCTTAGGCAATTATAGAAATACTCAGTGCTCCGGTCTTTTGAAACTGTGCCTTTGAAGTCTCAGTAAATTCAGAAAAGTCTTGATGGGGGAAGAGGGGCAGCTGCTCTACTTAGGTTGGCAGAAGATTTAATGTGGACCAAATGTTCTGTTATTAAAAGTTTGAAACCCACTGTAATACACTACACAAATGTTATGAGGTTCTATATAATATGTCCATGTTCTATATTGTATACAGCATTGTAAATGTGAACTGTACGTCAGGATCTCCCCATCCTCCCCTTTGAGCTTTTCTGAACAGTTTGCTCACAGAATGTGGAATTCGCTGATGGTCTCGTGAGGAAGCAAGAGGAGAAGCTCTTATTGCACAGTGAGTTGCCTAAAGATTGCCATTAGCCATGCCGCTCCTTCTAATTTCTCCTTCTCACCGAGCGGCCCTGGGCATCGCAGCACGTGACCTTGGTATCTCCTCTCTCCTTCTCTCTGTAGAACAATTACACTCTGCCCCAGACTGGCACAGTCTCAGGCTCCTTGTTGCTCAGTTCTGTGCTTAACAAAGCACCATCTTCTCAAAAGGACATCCAAATCTCTGCTCTCTGGGAGGCCTCCTCCACTCCAGTCAAGTGGCTCCTGAGGGGATTCCTTCAAACATAGTTTTCTAAAGACAGGTCTTGGCAATGCAATCCCCACTGTCATTAGGAACGAACGTTTCTAGATGTCATGGGCTGAAATGTATCTCCCTCAAATTGAGCCCAGGAGTTCAAGACCAGCCTGGGCAACACAGGAGACCTCATCTCTATTTAAAAAATTTAAAAATTAGCCAAGCGTGGTGGCAGGCACCTGTAGTCCCAGCTGCTTCAAAAGCTGAAATGGGAGGATCATTTGAGCCTGGGAGGTGGAGGCTGCAGTGAGTTGTGATTAGTCACTGCACTCCAGCCTGGGTGACAGAGTGAGACCTTGTCTCAGAAAAATAAATCAATTATATTTGTCATATTAGTTTAGGGCTCACCCATATGACCCCATATTCTAAAAAAGTAGAATCTAGTTTGTTTTTCTTTTTTCAGCTTCTAGAGGCTGCCTACATTCCTTGGTTTGTGGCTTCCTCCATGTTCAAGACTCAACCCCTCGTGTCTCAGAATGGGACTGTATTTGGAGACAGGGCCTTTATCGAGGTGATTAAGGTAAAATGGGGTCATATGGGCGAGCCCTAATCTAATAGAACCAATATAATTGATTTTTTTTTTTTTGAGACAGAATCTCATTCCGTCATTCAGGCTGGAGTGCAGTGATTATAATCACGGCTCACTGCAGCCTCCACCTCCCAGGCTCAAGTGATCTTCCCACTTCAGCCTTCGGAGTAGCTGGGACTACAGGTGCGTGTCACCACATTCGGCTAATTTTTAAATTTTTTATAGAGATGAGGTCCCCTATGTTGCCCAGGCTGGTCGTGAACTCCTGGCTCAAGCAATTCTCCCACCTTGGCCTCTCAACGTGTTGGGATTATAGGCGTGAGCCACCGCACCCAGCCACGAGTGATGTCTTTATAACGAGAGGAGATTGGGACACCGACTCACGCAGAGGGTGCCCTTCCATACAGAAGAAGACAGCCAGAAGAAGACAGCCATCTATCTACAAGCCAAAGCAAAGCCTCAGGAGAAACCATCAGTGCTGACACCTTGACAATACATTTCTGTCATTTAAGCCACCCAGTCTGTGGTGCTTTGTTGCAATGCATGCACCCTGCAAAGCACTTGGGCAAACCAATATGCCATGTCTCTGGCACTCTGCTAGGTCTTGGTGACTCTTTCTGACATACAGAATGTATTTGGTGATACACCAAAAGAATAGAAATCACACTTAGAATCCAAGTTCTTCCTGGTCTGACCCATTCCGGGCCTCTCCAACTTCACATGTCACTCCCCACCCGCCGGCCACCATTCCACGGGAAACACACCTTGCTTCTTCCTACTTCTGGCCCGCACTTGCTGAGCCCGTTGCCTGGCTCTGTTTTCTTCCTGCCTTGTTCTTGCTCATGTTTGAGGTTTTGTAGAAACAACAGCTCCTCAGAGAGGACCTCTTGGGCACCCATTTCCCCTGACTCACTTTCTGTCGCATTGCTGCATGTGTTCGTGGCATGCAACTCAGTCTTTCCTTGCTCATTTGTTCATTTACCCATTATTGCATCTATCCCCATTAGATGTGTGAGTTTCGTGCGAGCAGAAATCAGAAATCATGTCAGTTGGATGTTTTCTGTTGCTGCTGTAACAAATTAATGCAAATTAGTGAGGGAATTAAAACAGTACAGATGTATTATCTTAGAGTTCTATAGGTTAAAATTGCCACACAGGTCTAAGTTGCATTCCTTTCTGGAAGCTGTAGGGAAGAATCTACGTTTTTCTTTTTACAGCTTCTAGAGGCTGCCTACATTCCTTGGCTTGTGGCTTCTTGCTCCATCTTCCAAGCCACTGCATCTCTCTCTGACCAGGACAGTTTCTTTGCCTTCATCTCCACATGATTACATTGGACCCACTGGCATAATCCAGAATAATCTCCCCATTCCAAGGTCCTTAACCTTAATCACATCTGACAATCCCTTTTGCCATGTAAGGTCACATATTCACTAATTTCAGGGATTAAGACATGGACATCTTTGGGGTGTATTATTCTGACCACCATATTTGGGTTTTTTATCCCTTTATATGTCTAGTGTGTAGAACAGACAAGGAAATTAGTAGGTGTTCGCTGAATTTGCTGGGTAAGTGAAAGCTACCATTTATTGTGCAGATATGAGGCACTGGGCAGATACGAGGTGCTCTGTGTGTGTTTTCTCATTTGCTCTTTGCCATAACCCTCGGGGACAGAGTTTACCCCCATTTTATAAATGGGGAAACTAAGGCTCAGAGAGGTGACGTGACTTACCCATCCAGGGCCATCTAGCTAGTAAGCAGCAGAGCTGGGATTTGAACTTTCACCTTTCTGCATCCAAAACCCAAAGTCTGTACGCCCCTCTTTTGCAGCTCAGGGAGGATGTCTCAAGACTGGGTGTGTTGTACCCACATGTATCTTACTTACATCTGCTCACCTTGCCATGTCAGCACTGCCTGTTTCAAAAGCAGGTTAAAGATTGCTTAAGGCCAGCTGGGCGTGGTGGCTAACGCCTATAATCCTAGCACTTTGGGACGCCACGGTGGGTGGATCACTTGAGGTCAGGAGTTTGATACCAGCCTGGACAACATGGCGAAACCCTGTCTTTACTAAAAATACAAAAATTAGTCAGGCGTGGTGGTGCGTGCCTGCAATCCCAGCTACTCGGGAGGCTGAGACAGGAGAATTGCTTGAACCCAGAAGGCAGAGGTTGCAGTGAGCCGAGATTGCGCCATTGCACTCCAGCCTGGGCAACAAGAGCAAAATTCCGTCTCAATGAAAAAAAAAAAAAGATTGCTTAAGTCCTGTCTGCCTCTCTTTCAAATGGAAAACTCCTCAGTCTCTTTAAATAAATCCAGTCCTGTCAACCAGAGATGAGGGTTGTTTAGATGAGATTGGGGAAGAAGCTTGCTCCTCAGTGAGTGGTCCAGAAGCCAGCAGCATGGGCATCCCATGGGAGTGGTCAGAAATGCTGACACCCAGGGCCCTGAACTGCTGAGTCAGGCTCTTCTAATGATCCCTGAGTGGCCTACACACGCATCATGCCTTGGAGAAGTCCTGGTGTGAGGTACCCACACAGATCCAGACACTCGCTGACCCTGACAGGAGGTGGCACCTATTATTTTTATGATGAGAAGGAACCTCAAACGCTACTGTGATGTAAGCGGTCTCAAACGCCCTTCGAAGTCACCATTTTATCTAAATCAGAAATAGAGAGGAAGAAAATAAGAAATGGCCAGCTTAGAAAGGCTCAAATTCTTTTGGGCAAGGAAAAAAAAAAGGAAGAAAGAAAAGAAAAATACATTGTTTCCTTGGCCATCTGTGTGAAGAAATAACAAAACCACCCTTGAAATATCAGCAGGAAAGAACACTGGAGAGCTTTACTTGATACAATTATTGGAAACGCCTCTTCCTGGTTCAGAGGGAAAAAAATTCCAAATAGATTTGTAATATTTTTTTTTCCCTAGCATGCTTGCAACTCCCAGTAAAGCCAACAACCAGTTTTCAAAACCTTTTGATTCTACTCATCCCTTGGTTAATAATTTCCAGTTTACCCAGCAGGCTACATAACATCCCCTTTCCTGGGAAAGAATTTCTGCCCTGGCTGGCAGTGCACTGGTCCCCTTAGCAGCTGACCTCCTCCTCCAGCCCTGCGGCTGCCTCCTCTCCAACAGGGAACCTCCTGGTGGGTATCCAGAACAGTGACTTAGTGTTTTGCAAAGGGGAGAGGGAAAAAGAGAGGGCTGTCTCCCAGAAGGGTGAGCCTCTTCTTTAATCATCTGGTGCTGAGAAGAATTTTCTCCCTGTTTCCTGGGACATAGCTGATAAAGGAGATTTTGTCTGCTACTGTTTATGTATACCTAGGCCGAACAAGTCCCAAAACTCTACCCGCCCCCCCGCCGCCCGCTCCGGAGCTGGTACTTTGAAAATGGGACAATAATGAAAGCCAAGAGCAGGCAGCCTGGTATGGGCCTGGCACCCCATCTCCTGTTTCCCCTGCCTGCTGATGCAGCCAGTGTTATGCCAGCTGCAGCCACCAGGGAGAGGTTGGCTTCTCCCCCCTTGATGGCCCCAAGAAATGTTTCTATTAGGGGATGCCAGAAGGGGACTTTGGGGAAGGTGGGACCCTCCCTGAAGCCGATAGCACTGGCCCCATCCCTCCCCCATGCAAATCTTTGGCTAGCAGCCTTAGTATCACCAAACCTTGCTGAGGTAGGGAGTGCTGTGAAGGACTTGGTGAGTTTCTGACAATCCTCTCCACAGTTTATCATCTGGATGAGCCTAAAGGCTGCAAAACAAATCGGCAAACACCAGGGTGTTCCTGAGAGTATAGCTGCGCTTCCTGTTTACAGGCTTAGGGTGAGAAGCCCCTGGGACCCATTCTACGTGTGTCAGTTTCTTTCTGCTTCCTCTGCGATCCCTGATGTGGGAGGGCAAAGGGTTTCCCTCCTGCTGCCTGGAAAAATGATATGCAGGCCGGGAACATGAGCTTGCCTGTGAAGGCTGCTCAAAAGAACATACTGGCAATTTGGGGTTTGTGACTAAGGCTGACTTGAACTCAAGCCTTCTGGTCTCTCTGGGAGCATCTCAGACCCTGTGAGACAACCTACTTTGGGACTAAAGGGCAGTAGGGAGTGGGGAATGGGGAAGGCACCTGTAAAGGCATAAATAGCTAGGCTCTGCCACCACATCTGTCCTCGCACCACCCTCACCCCACCCCAACCCATCCCACCCCGCCCCTCACCCCCACCCTCACCCCACCCCCACCCCACCCCCCACCCTCGCCCCACCCCTCTTGCTGTGTGTCCCTTGCTTCCCATGTTTTCTTGTCCTGGATCAAAGTGAAGCTGCTGGGAATTCCAAGCAAAGAGCTTCCTACCTTCAGCACCTGTGGTGACCCCAGAAGTGGGTTCCAAGAATACCTGAATGACCTAGAACACATTTTCTCCAGGAAGGAGGGATGGTGGCACTGCCTCAGGAGATGACCGAGCTATCTGGGTGTTAGGACCCTCTGACTTGTTGCAGGGATGTCACAGAGCCTTGCTGTGTGTCCAGGAACTGAAAGTGTGTCCAGGGACCAGCAGTCTTGTCCTCACCTGGGAGCTGGTTAGAAACGTGGTCTCAGGCCCTGTCCCAGACCCACTGCATGTGAATCTGCAGTTTAGCCGATGCCCCAGGTGACTCCTGTTCACATTAAAGTTGGAGAAGTGCTGCTCTAGAGGACCCGTCCCTCTGTCCTCATTACGAGGACGCCTGCGCTGACTTTGGACAGCTTGTGCTTTTTAAAATCTCATGGGCATAATGACTCTTGTGACTGATCTTGTTTTTCTCTTTGCTAAGAAAAGCAGGTTTAATTTGAAGTAAGTGTCAGCTTCTTTGGTCTCTGATATGTGGCATATCAGAGGCTGAGCATATATTAAGCACTCAATAAGTGAGAGCCTGCTACCATATGGGGCCTTCCAAGCAATTTATATGTACAACAAATAGGGCATTTAGTGAAGGCAAATTTAGCCACAAGCCATTACAAGCCCATTACATTTATCTATGTATTTATTTATTTTTATTTGCTTGTTAATGTTTGTTAAACCTCACTGTGCTGAATTAATAGAAAAAAATGTAAGACTGCCAGGCAAAGGCCTGAACTGGGGCATGCCACATACCAAAGACCAAGTAAGTACGTGCTCAAGTGAAGGATTTCACAGATAAATTCTATGTGTCTGACACCTGAAAATTCAAATACCAGAGGGGCCAGGCAGGCGACAAAGACAAGTGAAATGCACTGGGTGGGCCAGTGAGGCCTGGGCAGCCAGTGACCTGGCAGAAGGGGCATCAGCTGCTCCACCCCAGCCCATCCTTGTCATTCGGTGACCAGGCCCAGGGTTGCTAGATCCCAATATCTTCAAGAGAAGCCTGAATTTGAACTTTTATGAAATCATCCTACATTGAAATATTAGCAATTAATTAAAACATTAAAAAAATAAACATAAGGCTGGGTGCTGTGGCTTATGCCTGTAATCCCAGTACTTTGGAGGCTGAGGCAGGTGGATCACTTGAGGTCAGGAGTTTGAGACCAGCATGCCAACATGGTGAAACCCTGTCTCTACTAAAAATACAAAAATCAGTGGCTCACAGCTGTGGTCCCAACTACTCGGGAGGCTGAGGCAGGAGATCGCTTGAACCCGGGAGGTGGAGGTTGTAATGAGCCAAGATTGCACCCACTGCACTCCAGCTTGGGCAACAGCCTAAGCCTCCATCTCAAAAAAAAAAAAAAGAAAATCCTCTCCTATGACCCAGAAGCTTTATGCTGAGACTAGATAAAACTGCCAACGAGACAGTCTCTGCCGTCAAAGAGTATGCAAGCTGGAAAACTGGACAGAGAAACCAGGAAGGTGGGAATTTCTATCAGGGAGACCTGCCTGTGTAAAGGCCCTGAAGTGCAAACAGCACATTGTGGGTGGGAGCTACAGCCAGGTCAGTGCTGGGGAGCTGAGCCATGATTGAAGGAGAGGTGGAAGGTAGGGCTGAAAAGGGAGGAAGTGGCAGGTGATAGTGGCATGTACTGTACATGCAATTAAGGAGTTTGAACAAGGACCTGCAGGCCTGGAAGTGTCGTGAGTATGGGGATGACATGGCTGGAACTCAGTTTTCCTGAATTCCCACCAGCTATTGAGAGGGGGATGGATTTAATGAGTGGGGAGTTGGAAAAATACCAGAAGTCCAGAGAGCGGTCAGGGGGGACTTGGGCAGTGGCCCAGGAACAGGGTGGTGAAGGCCTGAACTGGGGCATTGTGTGGGAATGGGAGGTGGGTGTGCACTGGAGGGCTCTGCAGGAGTTAAAATCAGCAGGATGTTAGGCCAGGCGTGGTGGCTCACACCTGCAATCCCAGCACTTTGGGAGGCCAAGGTGGGCGGATCATGAGGTCAGGAGTTTGAGACCAGCCTGGCCAACATGGTGAAACCCTGTCTCTACTAAAAATACAAAAATTAGCCAGGCCTGGTGGCAGGTGCCTGTAATCCCAGTTATTTGGGAGGCTGAGGCAGGAGAATAGTTTGAACCCAGGAGGTGGAGGTTGCAGTGAGCCGAGATTGCACCACTACCCTACAGCCTAGAAACAGAGCTAGACTCTGTCTCAAAACAAACAAACAAACAAACAAACACAAAAAAACCCAGCAGGATGTTACCTACTTGATGAGGACCACCAGGGAGGGAGGCAGAGCCAGAGTTTCTGGCCTGGGTGCCTGATGGACAGGGATTGCTGTAGTTGGGGCGTCTGGGGGAGAGAGATGGCATGCTTGGTTCTGGGCAGACTGGACGTGGGGCTTCTTGAGCCCTCTCTGGAAATGAGATGCAGACAGCAGGGTACTGGGGTCCTACTCCGTGCAGGGGCCAGGGTCAAGCCGAAAACAAGGACCTTCTGAAACACATTTCTTTTTAGTAATTTGCTCTGGCTTTGTAGCTTCTCCACCCTGTTCTCTTCTCCCTGTGAGTTCTTTGTTTTTGTGAGTTGTCATATTACAGTCTACGGATTTTTGGGCTAGCCTGTAAATGGGGATAATAGTAGTTTCCTCCTCACGGAGTGCTAGTGAGATTAAATGAGATAATACATGAAAAGTACTTAACATGGTGTCTGGCTGTAGGAGGCCCCCATGATCATAATGTCACATGTGATGTTACTGTCATCATCATTGGCTGTGATTATTATTGGGCTTATGAACATGAGTTATCCTTATTGTTGTAACTATGCACTGATATGACCCACGAGGCTTCCTACCACATGTGGCCCTTAGTTGTGGCCTCTTTCCCTGCCAACCTCAGGCCTATCCGTATCTGTGGAAGGCAGTGGATAGCAGTGGTTATCAGCACGGCCTGTGAAGTCACAGCCTGCCTGGATTCAAATGCCAGCTCCAGTTCTTACTATGAAAGTGACCTTGACCAACTCACTTCATGCTTCTGAGCCTCAGGTAGGTTCCCTGTCTGAGGAAGGGGCAGGAGTACTTGACTTAGAGTTGCTGTGCAGACAAAATGAGATTAAATTGTCAAAGTGCTCAGTGTACTGCCTGGCATGTAGTAGGTGCTCCTTGACCATGTGCTCCCATTCTCCAGGACACCGTCACCGACGCATCAGGCTGGCGTGCAGTCTCAAATCTACTGGCCCTAGCAATAGGATGCAGTTCAAGTTCACTAAAATGACTTACGAGCTGCTTGCAGTGGGCTCAGTGTTGACACTGCCCCCACCAGCACCGGAAAAAAAGATGTGCCCACATCTGGATCTCAGGAACTCATGAATGTGACTCTATTGTCTTTGCAGATGTAATTAAGTTAAGGGTCTTGAGATGAGATCATCCTGGATTATCCATGAGGTCCCTAAATCCAATGACAAGTGTCCTTATAAAAGACACAGAGAGGAGAAGCTGTACAGGAGGAGAAAAGATAATGACTGGAGACAGCGTTTGGAGAGATGCAGCCACAAGCCAAGGGATGCCAACAAACACCAGAAGCTGGAGGAAGACGGAAGGATTTTCCCCTGGAGCCTGCAAAGGGAGCGCAGCCCTGCCCACACTTTGACTTTGGACTTCCGTTCTCCAGAATGCTTCTATAATCAATGGTTGTTTGAAGCTACCCAATTTGGGTAGTTTGTCACAGCAGCCACTGCAAACAAATCCAGTGCCCTCCACCCTTTTCACTTTGAAACCACAGGATAGCTGGGTGGAGTAGGCAGGCAGCCCTGGCCATCCTCATTTTATAGAGTGGGGACACTGAGACTCAGAGAAGCAGAAGGAGCTCCTTGAGCCACATATCCAGGAGCTTCACCAGTGGCAAGCCTGGAATCTGGTTCCCCTGAATCCTCCTCCATGCACTGTCCTTTCTGGAACATTCTGCCAGCCACCCTGCACCAGGCACTGGTGGCCTGTAAGCTATGGTTGTCTCTGTAACCAGGACAGGTGTGCAGGGTCCCAAAGCAGCATCTCCCAAGACCAGGCAAATGGCTAGGCTCTTCTGGGAACATGGGAAGGAGCAGCTGTCACAGGGGATCAGCCCCGCCTGAGTTCATCAGCACCCAGTTATACTACATGGCTCAAAGAGATGTCCCGTTCAATAATGGGGAACCAAGCAGGGGCAGTCATGTCTGCTAGCAAAAGGTGCTATTTTGAATAACACCTTATATCATGAGAGATATTTGCAATGCAGATATACTTGGCAGTCTTACATTTTTTTCTATTAATACAACAAAGTGGGGTTTAACAAACATCAGCACAAGCAAATAAAAATAAATAAATATATAGGTAAATGTAATGGTCTTGTAATGGTTTGTGGCCGAATTTGCCTTCACTTAATGTCCTATTTGTTGTAAACATAAATTGGTTGAAAGGCCCCATATGGTAGCAGGCTCTCATTTATTGAGTGCTTAATATATGCCTGGCTTCATGCTTTCACCTGCTGTCTCTCTGAATCTCCATATCATTCCCATTTTTTTTTTTTTTTGCACAAATAAAAACACCAGGACTTGAGTGCATTGAGTGACTTGTAAGGGCCACATTGATATGGAATAGAGCCAGGATTCAACCTGGGCTGGGCTGGTCTGATCCCAAGCTTGTCCTTTGGATCTAAGCCGTCAGCTCTCAAGCCTGGCTTCCACACTGCCCCTGGAGAGCCTAACATAACCCTCCACCCCTGCCACCCCAGAGGGTCTGAAGTAGCTGGCCGGGGGTGTGGCCCCGTATTGGGTTTTCCAAACCTCCCCAGGTGACTCAAATGGGCAGCCAGGGTGAAAAGCCCCTGCTTTAACCCCATTTCACACATTGGTGTACTGCTTCCTAGCTCAGAAAGCCAGGGAGCTTGTGTTAAGAGACAATGTTTCCTTCCTGATTTCACCTTTACTAATCCCACGTTTCCACCTGTGTGGAGGGAAGGGAAATATACCTGTGATCCCTTAAAAATGATTTTTAAAAGATGGGATTGATGGAGTGGGAACTGTGACCTGGACTCTGCTAATTCGGCTCTCACAACACTTCCTCGTTTACAGAGGAGGAAACTGAGGCCCAGAGGGGTGGAGTCATTTGCACCACTTGCAGAATTGGTGGACAGCAGGATTCAGACTCAGGGTCTCATCTTGCCTCTGGCAACGGTAACCTCTCAGCCCGCTGTGTGCTCACCAACACACAATCTGCCTGTGCATGTTTCGTTTCTGTGTATTGAGGTTGTGACATGGGCCTCAAAGGAGTCAGGGATGTTAGTGTGTGAAAGGTCAGGGCTGGGAGTCTCCAGACCAGGGGCCCAGGGCAGGGTGCCCTCAGCTGGGCTAAGAAGGGGCAGGAGATGGACAGGGCCACTGTCCATCCCTAAGACTGGGCTCCTATGTCAGCAGGGCCACCTCGGCCATCCCTCTGGGCTTATGCAGGGTTGACTGTGTCCAGGTGGCCGGGTGTGTGTGGGGGTTGGGGGGAGGGTGTGGAAGAACAGAGCATCCCCAAACTCCTTTGCCACCACTTAGAGGCCCTTCCTGCCTTTAGTTTTAGACCCTTGTATTCAATGTGAAGGTTGTTGTTTATGACAGAATAACAGTCATCTAAAATGTAAAAAATAAGGATATTATCATTTGTTGAGAGTTTGCTACATGTAGGTAGCAAGAATGAGCAAGCAGTAAGAGTCAACATGTTCTTTCCATTCTCATAACATGCCAGAGAGGACAGTAAGATTATGCCCATTGTACTGATGAGGAAAACCGAGGCTCACAACTCATATTACTTTCTTAAGATAATTGCACACCTAGGAAATGGCAGGGTTATGATTTTTGACTGTGCTATTAAACATTTGCCAACTCTGCTGCAAAAGAGTAACTGCTTTTTAATCTGGCCTTGCCTCTTCAGCCAACCTCCTTCCTGCCTATGCTTCCTAGCAGTAGAGAAATGATAGGTGTATCCTGTGCTTTGGGTAAACCAAGGGCTTGCAAAAGTATGCTTGCGGTCTCACACCCTGAACCATAGTTTAGCATTTAAAGTTAGAAACAATCTCTGTGATCATCTAAATTTAATCTTTTTGCTGGCAGTTAGGGAAACTAAAGCTCAGGGAGGAGAAGTCCTGGACTGGGACTTGAACTCCGGTCTCTAGATTTTGTATCCAGTTCCTCATCCACTGGAAGCCTTCTAGGTTCATTCATTCATTTATCCAATTATTCGCTGATTCATTTGTTCAGTCCCTTGAGCAGCATTTCAGTGAGTTTGCCTGCATCATTTCACTCGATTCTCAAAAACTAAAAACTGGTGAGATCAGTTACACTGTAGCTGATGAGATAGGGATGCAGATAAGGAGACTGAGGTTCAGAGAGGTGAAGTGAGTGGTCCAAGATCCCAGCAGGCAAATAGCAGAGGTAGAATTTGAAGGCAGGTCTCTGGGGAGAAGGGAGGTTAGCTGGGGAGTCGGAGGAGGCACCCAGTTGGAGCTAGGTGGTCAGGGCAGCCTTGGCCTTTGATGGGCTTTGCCTCCATTCTGGGGGTAAGGGGTTAAGTCACACGGCTAGAGTTGCAGGTAGGGGTGGAGCTGGGCTGGTGGGTGAAGGGAGGCCATGGAAACAGGTATCCCTGATGTGGGGCCATGAGAGGGTCACGGGATGTCCTCCAGCCAAGAATCTGAGGAGACCACACTGAGCACTGCCATCTACAGAACCATACCAGGGGCCTTGTGGCAGGGCTCAGCCCCTCCCAGGAGTGTCACCAGGTCTGCATTCATTGGGTAGGACTAGGGAGGGGCTCAGAGAGGAGGACAGATATAGTGACCTGGTGCTTCACATCCAGTCATTCCTACCTGTTCTAAAGAGTTGATGAATTCACAGCGTTGAAGGGTTTATAGCTCATCCGGATTATTGGGGCCAGCATTTCCCAGTGTCTGTAGGGGGTGGGCAGTAGATGCGGTGATTACTTGGGGTCTGC
This sequence comes from Sapajus apella, assembly GCF_009761245.1. NCBI lineage: Eukaryota > Metazoa > Chordata > Mammalia > Primates > Cebidae > Sapajus > Sapajus apella. The sequence goes on from NW_022437057.1 coordinate 3,176,604, forward strand.
AAGGACAGGGCGGTGGTGCCTATGCCTGGTTCTAAATAACATGTTGACCAGTGAGGATTGCAGCCCCTCTTCGTTTTTCCTTCAAGCCCTGTGATCACCCCGGGAGAAGGTCTCACCTTGGTGTTGGCGTTTCTTTAACACTGCCCCTAACACTCGCCAGCCTCCTCCCACCCTTCCCTCCACGTTTGTTCAAGAAGGAACAGCATCTAACTAAAGCATGTAACCTTGCTTGCTCAGTTTTCATTTTATTTCTACTGTTGCCTTCTATCAATGGCAAATGGTCCCGGCTCGTTAACGACAGTAACATTATAAAGACTTCCCTTAAGTTAGTGATTTAAGTTTTAGGAAGTTGCTGTTTGAGAGACAAATATTAAGTCATGAATGCTGCGGGCTTCCCAGGCTGTGGCAATCTTGTGGAATAGAAGGAAAATTGGTGCGTGTGGGAGGCATTGAGGCTGCCGACTGCCACTCTGCACGTGGAGTGTAGCGTCAGGGCGGGGTTTGCTCAGAAGCATTCAGGAAGCCAGTCCTCCAGGCTGCCAGTGGGCACCCTCCCTGTTACCTTTTTATTCCTGAGGACGTGCAATGCCTCCCGCTGTACCCTCTGTTGTTTACACACCTGGGAATGTGTCCCTTTTATCCCAGCCTCCTCAGACATTGCTGCAAGTTCTGATACTGCCTCAAGCTTGAGAGGCCCTCAGTCCTTGGGCAGATGGCCCGCTGGCATGTGAGCCAGCAGGTAAACACCCCCGGTTTCCATTCCCCACAGCAGGCACCCATCTGCCCTCTCAGAAGACTCCCACTGCCTGGCCAGGGTGCTATGGAAACTCAACTTAGTGTCCAGAACTCACCTGTAGTATCGCTTCCTCTAGCACCATTTCCTGGGGCCCCAAGGTGGAGGCACCCCCGCTTTGCTCTCAGCCTCCATGCGGCTCCCCCATGCGGCTCCCACAGTGCTTCCTACGGGATAGCGTGAGCTGGCTATCTGGTTACAGATCCATTGCCCCATTTTATTATGTACTGCTTGAGGCAAGGACAAGGTCTTCCTTAATTTGGCATTCCCAGGGCCTGGGGCCTGGCCCATGGAAGGCCCATAGTGAAGGCTTTTGAACAAGAATAAGAGTTGTAACAACTGCCACTCACTGAGCACTCCTTGCATCAGACACTGTGGGAGGAACTTTATTTATATTATTGTATTGAAGCCTTACAATAGCCTCAGTAATTAAGATCAAACACTATCCCCATTTTTACGACTGAGGACACTGAGATCAGAGATGTTCAGTATCTTGCTCAAGGACATATAGTAAAAGACAGAACTGAGGCTTGAACCAAAACAGCTCTGGAACCAGTGTTCTCAGGAAGCTATGGGAGGTGCATGGGGTGGCCACACACACACACACACACACACACACA
>NW_022437057.1:3178026-3283026 GCF_009761245.1 Sapajus apella
CACAGGGAGGTGCATGGGGTGGCCACACACACACACACACACACACATGCATGCACACACATGCATGCACACACATGCACGCACAAATACACACACGCACATGCATATACACACATACTGAAACTGGAGTGATGAATGCACAGGTGTCTTCCCTGCCTCTCCTCCCCCGCCTCTCCTCCCCTGCCTTTCCTCCTCCTCTGTTTGCCGTTTGCTCCCACGGCCTCCATACCTTCCAGGCCCCTGGCTGTGGCTGCCTGTGGGTGCTGCCACCTCGCCCTGCAGGCTGGCCTGGCTGCCCACCGGGAGCCCATTAGTCAAGTCCTCCTAGGCAGGATTATGCCTCCACTGCAATGATTACCAGGCCCAGCTGCTGGGCTCGTGTGCAAATTTGTGCTGATTTGATTAGCTCGTTTAGTCATCGCTGCTGATGAGAGCGGGCCATGGCCACCAAATGACATTCTGCTGCCTGCGACTCGGTAATCGCTTTTGGAAGGGATATTATGTTAATATCTCACACGAGAGACCCCAATCATGCAGGACGATGGGCGGCCAGGCCCGGGCCATATGGTGCATCCAAGGCCCTCCTTTGTAATCCTGGGTAATTGAAATCCTCTGCCTTATTCAAACTTGGAAAGCCTCCCGTCTGATGGGTAGCAGAGGGCCCTTTGGCAATTTACTTGACAGTCTTTTTGGGGGCTTTCTTTGGAGTACCATGGCCGTATGAATGGGGGTTTATGCCAGAGAAACCTGACCCTTTTCAGAAACAAAAATCTCTGACATCTGATGGTTTAAGAAGAAAACAATAACCACAACAACAATAATAGTAATTTCTAGTTAGCAAGCAATTCTAATGTTCCAGGCACCGAGATCAGGCCTTGCTTAAGCTGAGGTGCTTTAGGGCAGTTTGCCAGTCAAGAATTACTCCCATTTGAAGGATGAGAAAGCTGAGGCCCAGAGACCAACCAGCTTGCCTGAGGCCACTGGTGAAAACTGGAGACACCAGGACTTCTCCCTTGTTTGACCACAAGCCTTGCTATAGTCAGACTCAGCTTGTGGTGTTTTTTGAGACTATCAACAACCCCCCCAGACAGCTACCACTTAAGCAACCTTGAGCAAGTGTCAGAAATCCCTGGTGGTCTCATTAAAGCATAAATTGCTGGGTCCCACCCCAAGAGTTACTGATTCAGCAGGTTTGAGGTGGGACCCAGAAATTTGCATTTCTAACAAGTTCCCAAGAGATGCTGGTGCTGCTGGTCCCAAGATCACACTTTGAAGACCACCAGCCTAGCCGATCCTTACTGTAAGCTCAGTACTGCCCAAATATGAGAGGTAGGTATTTTCACTTTCATTTTCTCTAGTGAGGCAAGGGAAGCTTGGATAGGTGAATTTGCTTTCCTAGTGCCTTTTAGCTAGGACATAGAACATGAAAGGAGGTGACTGTATCCACAGCAGGAAAGTCGCAAAACCAGAACTCAGCCCAGGTTTCCTGATCTACCATCCAAAGATGTGGCCTCGGGCAGGTGGTGTTACATTTTAATTTTGCCTGCACCAGAAAACTGGAAGGTGTGTTGATGCTCGCTCCTAACAGGTTGCCTCGTGGCCCCGGGAGGTCGCTCACATTCTCCTGCAGGACTTGGTGTGGCTGGCACAGCTTGGGCTATGGTGGGCTCCTGTTGTGTGGACATGCAGGGCAGACAAATGAGGCGTTTGCTCTACTTCCTGGGCTGGCACCGCTAGCTTCCACAGTACATCACAATCACAGGTTCCTCGCTCTCCTGAAGGACTGTCCTGCCATGGGGGACTCCCTGCCATTGTCTCACACATGCTATCAAGGCAGAGAGTGACCAGCCCATTGACCAGTTGACACTCTGCCCATGAGTCTTTAAGTCTCCCAGAGAACGCCCCTAGTGTCCACTAGGGCCCTCTGTGTGACCCTGCTAGCAGTGATGGCTACTGCATTTCTGTGTCTAGTTGGAGTTCCAATTCTGCCCCTGCAATGTATTAGCTGTGTGACATGAGCATGTGACGTAAACGTATTGAGCCTTGGTTACCCTTCTGGAAAGTGGTGATTCTCTTATCTTGCTCACTGTGTGGCAGTGAGTTCACATGAGATGATAAGGTGCTGCCAAGCTTTTCTAGCCTCTATCCCTTTTGGTAAACACAAAAATCTCTGCCTTCCTTGTGGAAGACTCTGCCTCTCTATGCTGCCCACTGGTGAGTATTTCATGCACATCCACCAGCCAAGAACACTTCGTCCAGCGTTCCCACAATTTGTATTATGAAATGAACGGGTTTTTTTTTTCCCAAAAATATAAAATGATGTTATGATGCTGACTCTGCTGTTCCGGGCTACACCTTTCCCCTCCCCTCGCCTTCCCTATCTTCGTTCTGGTACACCCCTGGAAGGTCACTCCCCATGAGCTGCAGGTGACAGGCACTCATTAAATAATGGGTCCCCGCACCCTGCAGACGAAAGGAGATGTGCAGGCAGACCCTGCAGCCACGGCCAGGTGAAGGTCAATTAGAGTCCAGTTTCAAGTAGCCCCGATGCAAACCCCTCGTGTTGATAAGCTCCTTAATATCGTCTCATAGCTCTCTTCACTTTTTCAAAAAATAGACTTTGTTTTTTAGAGCAGTTTTAGGTTTGCAGAAAATACAGAAAGTTTCGGTATCTCTCCTCCGCCCGCTCTCCCAGTTTCCTGCACCATTGCTAGCCTCTTGCATTGGTGTGATACATTTGTTACAATGGGTGAACCCATATTCATACACTGTTATTGGCTGCAGTGCATCGTTTAGGTTAGGGTTCCTCCTCTGTATTAGACAGTTCTATGGGTTTTGGCAAATGGGCTGTCTCCATACCCATCATTACGGTACAATACAGAATAGTTTTACTGCCCTAAAATTGCCCTGTGCTCTGCCTACTCATCACCCTCTTCCCTCCTCTTCCTACCCCGGGCCCAGTTTTCTCCACTCTTTCTCCAATGCATTTACTGCAGTTGTGAAGATCGAATTGTGGAGTTACTTGATTAACATCAGCCTCCCCCACGGGACTGTAAGTGTCTTCACAAGGGCAACAGTTATGCTGGGCTTTGCCATACTGTGTTTCCTGGGCTTTCTCACAGTATGTGGCATATGTTAGCGTAAACACTTAGTTGAATGAATGAATGAATGAATGGGAAGTGAAGTAGAGGGAATGAAGGAGGCTGAAGGAGGTGTCAGGGTGAGAAAAGGAAGCCCCACCCAAATCAAGATTGCCCATCCCAGGACCCTCCCTTTGAGGACAACGAAATGGCGAAGCAGAACTGTTCTGGAACCCAATGGCTGATGGTCCACATTGGGGTTATCCTGGTGGTAGGTGTGGCCCCTCCGTGCCCCATCAGAGTGACAAGGACAGGGGCAGGGAATTGATGTCACCAGAGCCAGGCCCTGAAGTGGCTCCACAAGGGCTCAATCCGTCACTGTCTTAACCCTCGTGACTTTCGGAGTCACCTCCAGATTTTTTGGCCCAGTAAATGATTAAGCAGTTAAATAAAGACAGGCTCATTAAGGAAACATGCTTCCCTGCGTATCTGCCCCAGTTACTCCTAAATTTAATCTGCCCATGAGCCAATTTCCAGGACAAACGCGCACTGGCTTTTTTTTTTTTCTAATCTCTGGAGCCTTAACCTTGAAGGTATTCATTGGCCAAGGCTTATCCTGATGCCCCTCTCCCCCTACTGTCTCCTCTGAGACCCAATGGAGGGGCTCCTTCCCCATACCCGGACAATCCCATGGGGCCACTGGAGAGGGGGCAGGGCATTCGTGGGGCCCATTTGCCAGCAGGCAGGCCTGGGCCCATGAAAGGGCCCTTTCTTCTCTGTCACATGGCTGCTCCCAGCCACGGGGGGCTCTGGGGCATAATCGGATTGAGTTTCCTTGGCCAACAGGTTGGCTTTGTTCTCTTGTCCAGATTTTCATCCACTTGGCTCCCCAAGTTGCTGCTCGACCGCTCTCTGACCTGGATTCACTGAGGACACATCAGGCCTTTGCCACGGGGTGGCCAGAGCCCAGGACTGGGGGAGCGTGGGTGGGTCTGAGGGGAAGACATGCATCCGGGGCCAGGTCAGCCCCTGCAGGATTTTCTGATATCGAATCGCCTATCCTGTGCCCGAGCCCTATTGCCCTTGGAGGATGAGGACATGCACGTCCCCTGGTCTTCCCCAGCATGGCCTGAGTGAGTGTCTCCCTGGCTGCAGTGTTTGCAATCAGCAGGTCAAGAGAGACCCTCATGCTCTGCTCCTATGATGCTGCTGCTCCTTCTAGCAGTCCCAGCTTAACACTCACACTCCTTATGCTGGTCCCAGGGCCCTCCATGGATTAGGGTGTAGAAGGAGATTGTGTTGGTTAAAAACACCAGGTGGAAATCTCTTTTCTCTGAATGCTGAAGGAGTGCTATTAAAGAGATAATTCCTTTTAGTGTAGTTGGATCCTGGGTGAAGACTCAGGCCTTGTTCAAGAAGGAAGAGCTGCTCATATGTGCCGTCATGCATTTCCAGGGAGGAAACTGGAAGTCCAAGATCAATGTGCTGGCAGGTTTGGCTCCTGGTGAGGGCTTTCTTCATGACCAGGGTTCCTTCAGCTTCTTCCGGTCCTGGGCACAGATGGGTCCTCTGGGACTGTTGCCTTGCTCACAATCACTCATGCCCCCACCACTGCCTCTGGGATTGTGTCTGTAAGGTCCCCTTCCTGGGGGTAGATGGAGCTTCCGTTGCTATAGGCTGGGACTCGTGGCCCTCCCTGCACCAGTCACAGAGCCCAGCTTCCCCAGGCCACTAGCATTGTTCCAGGAACAGTGTCCAGGTCAGCCTTGACTGCTAATAAAATCCCATGGACTGAGTGGCTTCAGGAGCAGGGATTTATTTCTCACAGTTCTGGAAGTCCAAGATCAGGGTGTGCAGTTGTGACTCCTGGTGAGGACTCTCTTCATGCTTGCAGACAGCTGCTTTCTTGTTGTAACCTCACATGGTGGAGAGAAAACTCTGGTGTCTCTTCCTTTTCTTATAAGGACACTAATTCCATTATGGGTTCCCCCCCACCCTCATGACCTCATTGACACCTAATTACCTTTCAGAGGCCCCACTTCTTGATACTGTCACATTCAGGGTTAGGGCTTCCACATACCAATTCAGTGGCACACAAAAACATTCAGTCCATAAAAAATGGGCAAGTGGCCCAGGCTAATCTAATCAGCACCCTTTCCTGGGCCTGTCAGGATCCTTCACTGGCTTTTGGTTGGTTGGTTGGTTTTGTAAAATAGAAATAGGCGTATCTGTGAGAAGTTCAGGTGACAGTTGCAGGCAGCCACCTACCTGCCCGGAGGAGGAGGCCCTTTTGCAATAGGAAAGAATGAAGATAGCACATAGAGAGACACAGAGGAGGAAGATGGAGAGGTTTCTCATAGCTGTCGGCTTCCCTGTACCCAGTGGGCCCTGAGGTCTGCTTCTAACCTGTCTTCTATTTATTTTTGTCAGCTAATAAGTCCCTCTTTCCACATATATTCATTCAAATTCTATTTCTTTTCCTTGCAAGTAAAAGAATGCGACAACTTTAGGATTGAGTATGGAGCTAGTCCTTTTCCCCTCTTGAGAAATGGTGTGGCAGACTAGTAAGAGCAGAGCAGGCTGGCTGCCCAGATTTGATGTAGCACATGTTATTATGGGCAAAATTCTCAACTTCCTGTGCCTCAGTTTCTTATCTGTAAATGGGGTTAATAATAGTGCCTTCCTCGTGCAGTCGGATGGGGACGAAGTGAGTTCTATATGTAAGGTGCTTTGCACACTGCCTGGTATGTGGTCAGCTCAGCATCTGTGAGCTGATTGCCAACTCCCTTGGGTCTGTGGCCTGTGAACAGAGCCTTCCTTGGCCCAAGTGCTAACGGAAATGGAACGAACCCTGAGTGAGAGAGCAATACTCTCTTGTGACCTAGTTAGCAGCCACCTGGCACATTTCTGGGTATTGCTCACTGATGAGGGGTCGCTGGGTGCCTGCTGAGTTCTGGGAAATTCCTGGGGCAGGGTGGCTGGCCTCGGCCTGTCTGCCCTGGACTGCCATTCCCAGATCGCCCAGCATGGCAGCACTAAGGCTGTTTTGGGGCCAGCTAGACCCTACTTGGGAGGTTGGGGAAGTGGAAAGAACGCTGGGCCTGCCACCCAGCAGTTCTACACCATGGTTTCCTAGAGGATCTTATGCACATGTGTCCTGGAGGCCTGCACGAGAACAGCACCATGGAGATGACCAGCAACTGACACCACCCAAAGGCCTGCCAACAGGAGAATGGATACCCCAGCAGGCGTGCATGCATGCAACAAAGCACACCAGGTACTGGTGAGAGTGAATAGATGACAGCCACATGCAGCAACACCGATGAGGCTGAGACTCATAATACCAAATTTAGAATTGCAAGTAACAGAAGCATCAAAGATATATTTTTAATAAAGCTTGAACACAAGCAAATTAAGCACTGTATTGTTTGGGGCTCGTTCACATTTGGTAAAGGTGTAAAGCTAAGCAAGGCAACGAGACAAAAATGGAATTCTAGAGTGGTCAGGTGGTCAGGTCTTGGGGGATGGGGTGGAGTCGGGGAAGGGCATCAGAGTGGATCTCACCTCAGCTGCGACTGCTTGGTCAAGTTCTAATTCTGACATGGAACGGTGGGTTCACAGCTGTTTGATTGCTTATCATGCTTTATCACAATATAAACTGCATATACTTATTGGAATATTTCACAATAAAGATTTCTAGAAAAAGAGCATTGGGCTTATCTTTCCCATCAGATACAGGCATTTTTGTTTCTACTTTCCATTTCTTTTTTTTCAATGAGCAAGGATCATTTTGTCTCTGAAAACCAAAAATAAAAAAAAAAAAAATAGCTGGGCATGGTGGCGCGCACCTGTAGTCCCAGCTATTCAGGAGGGTGAGGCAGAAGAATTGCTTGAACCCAGGAGGCAAAGATTGCAGTGAGCTGAGATTGTGCCACTGCACTTTAGCCTGGGTGACAGAGTGAGACTCCATCTCAAAAATAAATTAATTAATTTAAAAAAATTTTTTAAAGCACTGGATTTGCATTTGGAAGCACAGAATTTGGGGTTGTCCCTTCGCACAATCACTGTCATTGCCGGGACCCCTGCAGTCATCTCCTCCCTGCCTCCATCCTCACCCACTCCACTTCAGCCTCTGTCTGCCCCTCCCCAGCAGAGTTATCTTTGTAACCACAAATGGCATTAGCTAGTTTTAATGCGTCCTGAAGCCTGTTCTCTTCAACCACGTCTCTCCCTGTCCCTCTTCACCCTTTGTAGCCAGACGTAGAGTTCGCTGAACCAAAAACTTGCCTTCTTCTGTGTCTTTGCTCAAGCTATACCTGAGAGTATAAGTCTGGGCCTCAGTGCTCAGCACCCAAAACAGACTGGATTTAGGCTCTATCACCCACCATGAATTCTACATGGAATGACTTTTCTTTCCCTAACTGATTCTTCCCGGCTCATCTCAGGCAACACCTCTTCCAGGAAGCCTGCCACCTTTTATTCTCATAGCCCCTCTGCTACCCTCTGTTGAAGTACCCTAAAATTTCCACAGTGCTTTGAAATTTTCTGTCTATATGCCTCCTCCCCAGACTACCTCCTCCCCAAAGGCAAGAAGTGGGTCTTATTTTGTTTGTTCCAGTAGCAACTGTACCAGCCCTGGCATTGTGACACTAGAATGGTAATGCCATGAGGGGAGGGTTTTGCCTGTTTTGCTCATCTGCGTATTCTAAGTGCCTAGAACACTGCCTGGCATGTGGTAGCTGTGCTGTAAATGGTTCTTAAATGAATGAATAAATGAATGGATAGATGTTAACCTGTACTGAGTAAAGTTCTATTACTCAGAAACTGTGTGAGCTTCGGTGAGACACTTAACCTCTCTGAGCCTCCCTTTCTCCCTCTGTCAATGGGGATAGTAATAGTACTATTCTTGGAGAATCACCATGAGATTTGGCAGAAAGATGCATGTGACAGAGCCTAGAAAATGGCAGGCGCACAGCCCAAGCTGCTTGCATATGGATTCGAGCCTGACCCCAGTGGCCTCAGGCAAATCCCCAGTGGCTCTGAGTTTGTCCATCTGAACTCACAGTCCCCTCTCAGCCTCCCTGGGTGGTCCATGAGAAAAGGGGGTCGCAGGTCTGTGTTCCTCCTCCTTAGCCAAGAGCCACTGACCCCTAGGGTCACCTCTGATCGCTGGGTCAGTGGATCTATTGTGCAGGGCCTGTTGATGGCTGGGCAGCCTCACTGAGTCCCCAGAGCCCAGCTGCTCAGTGCAGCCAAGGTCATGGTCCTCATTCCTTGAATGGATCTTTCTTTAAATAAAGGCTCTTCTTCAGCAGCCGCAGGTAGCTCCTAACTCGGCCAGCTGTCTGAGCACTCTCTCAGGTCCCTTTGGATCCTAAAATGCTAGAGAGGGGGCAGCATGGATGGAGAGCGGGTCACACAGACCTAGCTCCAGCGCTGCCTTCCCCAACTTCCGGCTGTGTGAACTGGACAAGTGACTTCACAACTCAGAGCCTCAGTCTCCATATATATATATATATATATATATATATATATATATTTTTTTTTTTTTTGAGACAAAGTCTTGCTCTGTCACCCAGGCTGAAGTGAAGTGGAGTAATCTCGGCTCACTACAACCTCCACCTCCCAGGTTCAAGCGATTCTCCTGCCTCAGCCTCCCAAGTACTTGGGATTACAGGTGCATGCCACCAGGCCTGGCTAATTTTGATATTTTTAGTGGAGACAGAGTTTTGCTGTGTTGGCCAGGCTGGTCTCAAACTCCTGACCTCATGCGATCCACCCACCTTATTCTCCCAAAGTGCTGGGATTACAGGTGTGAGTCACTGTGCCTGGCCCAGTTTCTACATCTTTGAAATGGGGAAACAAAACCTATCTAGGGAGGATGTTATGAGGAGCAGAGATAATGCATGTAATTCTTTTAATTAATTGGCATTCACTAAAGAGTTATGTGATTATTAAATATATAATACAATATAAAAATATAAGGTGCTCTGGTTATATAATTCTGAGGTCTGATGATGGTAATGACTGCACTGCAGTAGACTACCTTATGTGGGACCGACTGTCAAGAAGTTCTGTGCATGTGTGCTTGTGCTTGTGCATGTGTGTGCATCTGTGTATTATATTTACATATACGGTATATAAATAGACACTTTGTATTATATAAGAAAACAATGTCACAGGAAAAATGCATAGATATTATTGAGCATATTTGTATAAATGAGTGAACAAAGAGACATTTGAGATGCAAGACCAGTGGCATTTATTTATATTTTTATTATTTTTTGAGACGGAGTCTTGCTCTGTCGCCCAGGCTGGAGTGCAGTGGGGTGATCTCGTCTCACTGCAGCTTCTCCCTCCTGGGTTCCAGCGATTCTCCTGCCTCAGCCTCCTGGGTAGCTGGGATTACAGGTGCATGCCACCATGCCCAGCTAATTTTTGTATTTTTAGTAGAGACGAGGTTTTGCCATGTCAGCCAGGCTGGTCTTGAACTCCTGATGTCAGGTGATCTGCTCACCTCCGTCTCCCAAAGTGCTGGGATTACAGGTGTGAGCCACTGTGCCAAGCCAATCAATAGTATAATCTGCCGAAACACAGGTCCCATTTTATTGCTGCTAATGCAAAGAATGGGCTGGTGGACATGGCCTGCATGCTCTGTACACCTGCTCATCTGTACTACACTCTCCCATGGCCTTGCTGCTGTTGCCATGCTGGGCTTATCCCACCTTTCACACCAGGATCATACAGGCTTTCGCAGTACTGCTGATTTCCCCTCACAGCACTTGTCACAGTTGACACATTATGCTTATTTGTAATTGTCAGTTTACGTGTCTCCTCCACTGGACTGATAGCTGCACTGAGGTCAGAGGTCCCATCTGATTTTACTCTCCATTTTCTCTCCAACACCCATTAGGGTGTGTGGTGCAGCGTAGATGCTTGATAAAATAATTGAACAAATCAATGGATGACTGGATGGTCAGAGGGATGAATAGATGAGTAGCTGGAGGAATAGATGGGTGGTTGGATGGATAAATGCTTGAATGGATGGGTGGACAGATGGATGGAAGATAGATGAATGGATGGAAGAGGGATGGATGAATAATTAAATGGATGGGTGGATGGGTGGGTGGACAGATGGATGGAAGATGGATAGATGGGTAGATGGATGGATGAGTGGATGGATGATGGTCAGATGGATGGATGGTTGGGGAGATGAAGGGATGGGTGGATGGTTGATGAATATCACAGACTTTCCCTTAAGGAGCTTACCATCCATTTGGAGTCACAAGATTAAGACCCAGAAAATAGGCAGTGGTAACTCACAACATTTTGTGGTCAAAGGTCCTGTGCCCAGTGACAGAAGGACCTATTCCTGTGAAAGGAATAGAGAGGGCCTTGTGGCTGGCAAGGGCGGAGAGAGGCCCATGGTCATCTTCTTGAAGAATGGTCCTTGCTTCTATGAAGCAAGAAACATATTTTCTAAAAATACAAGAACAGCCTTTTATGAACAACCTCTGCATGTCTTTGCTGAAATTCAGTACCGCCTCATTCAATTCCTCAAGCTTGTATTAGGCTGTCCTCATGCCAGATCCTGGGTCATGTTCTGAGGACACAGAGACAAGCCAGAGGGTCTCTCTCTGAGGCCTCAGAGTCTGGAGGAAACAGATCTGTAAATTGTGCAATGAAGCAGGCCACAGCAGAGGTATGAGCAGAGGAGAAACAAAAGAATCAAAACGCTTTGGTGGAGACAGGTGGTCAGACAACGGGTGGGGAGGAAGCAGTGTTTAAACTGATTCCTGAAGGATCGGTGTGAGTGTCCCTCCTACCCAACTCCATCCTAATGAGATAAGTTTTTCTGATAGAGGGAAAAAAAATGTGGGCAAGGTGAAAAACCAGGTGAGAGCTTCCTGACTTCCAGGCCTGAGTGCCAGGACTCACGGTGAGAAATGAGCAATGAGGCTGGGAAGTTAGGTGAGCTCTGCCTGGTTGGCCAAGGGCCTGGACTTCACTCTGAAGGTGATAGGGAGCTCTTGATCGAATTCACATAGAGGGGAGATCTGATGATGCTTCAGGCAGGGCAGAAGAGGAACAGGAGTGGGTGAATTGGAAGCAGGAAGGCTTGATGGGAGGCCATAGCAAGTTTGCAAGTGGCGCAGGTCTAAACAGAGGCAGTAGAGTAGAAAGTCAAAGAGGGGAGGCCTCAAACATCTTAGATAAGACATTCTTATTTATTCATCTCTGAAAGTGGAAGGGAGGCAGGCACAGATTTACTATGCCACTGCCCAGAGCGAATCGTTAAGGGTACAGAGTTGGTGATCGACATTCCTGCTCCAAGAAGTTTAAGAAACCTGATCCGTCCCTGTCCCCTGTTCTTTGTAAATGTTTGTCTTTGGTTCCTCTTACCTACCAGATGCAAAAAAGAGGACCAGCCACGGAGAGCTGCAGGGAAGTAGAGCACAGGGCCACGTTTCCACAGTGGCGAGGGAGGGCCAGGTTTCCACAGTGGGCAGGCGAGGGGGTTAGGGCAAGGGAAGGAAAAGATATAGAAAACTGCAGACCACAACCCTTGGCAAGATCCAAAAGAAGAGGAATAGTGGGGGATGCAGAGAAAGGGACCACTACAGCCGTGGGCAGGAGATTCTATTTCCAAGTGGATGTGGGGTGGAAGATTTCAGAGGGAACATATTTGCCAGGAGAATTTTGAGAAAAATGACTCAGGGTTCCACAGCAGTAGCTAATTGGGTAGCAATGGATTACAGCATGTGTATATCTTTATGTCCTAAAACATTTTTTTAAGGAGACGCTCTAGAGTCAGAATCGCAAGAGTATGTCTCTGTGGACAAGGCAGGTCACACCAATGAGGGAAGTGGGCCACATATTCAAAACACAGCAGCTCAAGCATGATGGCCAACTGCAGGTGACACCAGGCTATTGCATCCAGGAGACAACACAGAGGGGCAGGGACCACGGCAAACTGGAGAGTACAGATCCACAAGGGCACAGCAACAGGTCTGCTCCCACTGCTGCCACCAGGTAGGAATACAGGGCTGGGTGGCCATGTTTTCTGATTTTTCAAAAAAATTCAGAAATTTTGATTTTTTTTCAGGAAACTTCCTGAAATGTAAATAGTAGCAGCTAGTTCAGATTTTACCCTGGGTGAAAAAGCAAAACCATTCAGCCCGTGGGACTCCAGGGGGGTCCCTCTGCTCCCCAGCAACTGAAAACACACATCATGCAGGTCTTGCTGTCTTCACTCATATCTGCAGCTCTTCCCCAAAGGATCAGTGTGGAGGGAGAACAGGGCTAGGGGTCAGGTGTGGCGTTTACTTCTGGTAGAGTTCCACCTCTAATGTGGGTCCTTGAGGAAACCCTGCAATGTCTCCAGGCCTCTGTTCCTCCATCTATATAATGGCGGGAAGATCTTGCCTCTTCCAGCCAAAATTCTCTTCTTTTGCAATTTTTCCAAATCACTATCACCTTGCTCATTTCTCACCATGAGCCCTGACACTTGGGCCCAGCAGGCAGGAAGCTCTCACCTGGTTTTTCTCTGCACTGTCCCAGCCATGCCTGCTCTGCTGGTCTCCTTCACCCTTTCCCCTTTCCAGTCTATTCATGACACAGCAGCTAGAGAAGTTTTGATACAATACAGATCTGGCCCTGTCCCTCCTCTGCTTAAAAACACTTTGGTGGCTCCCTAGGGCACCATTAATAAAGTGCAAGCTTCCCTCCATGACCTACAAATCCTTCTGCTAGCCCTCATCCACTGTGTTCCCACCACCCTGCCCTCTTTTTCAGTTCTCAAATATGTCAAGTTCTTCCTGGCTTTGGAGTCCCATCAACCTGGATTTGAATCCTGGGTTATCTTGCATAAGTGCCATCACCTCTTTGAGCCCCACTCTGCTAATCTCTGAAATGGGTCTAAATGTATAGCTTATTTCAAGGCATCGACAGTATTGATTTTTTGCTTTAAATCTACAGACCCATGGAAAATGGAGGAGAGAGAAGGATTACTGTCATCCACTGACAATTTCACCTTCATCATCTACTTAACAACAAAATAAATCAAAAGCACTCACACATTTTGGCTTCTTTTTAAGTGAGTCATACAATCAAATATCAACTATTTTCACTTAAAAAATTACTGTCTATAACACCTTTTAAAAAAATTTTTGTGTTAATTACTCCTTTGTTTCTCTGCATACTTTTATGACCTACTTACGGTTTTGTTTTGTTTTTTGTTTTTTTTAAGACCAAGTCTTGCTGTGTCATTAGGCTGGTGTGCAGTGGCACAATCTTGGCCCACTGCAACCTCTGTCTCCCAGGTTCAAGGGATTCCCCTGCTTCAACCTCCTGAGTAGCTGGGAGTACAAGCGTGTGCCACCATGACAAAATTAGCCACATTAGCCTGGCTAATTTTTTGTATTTTAGTAGAGATGGGCTTCCACCATGACCAGGATGGTCTTGATCTCCTGATCTCATGATCCCAAAGTGCTGGGATTACAGGCGTGAGCCGCCGCGCCCGGCTGACCTATTTATGGATTTCTAAACAAAGTCTAGCTATTTTACCTCGTTTTGGACTTTGTGCAAACGGAATCATAGTCTCTGTGCTCTGTGACTTGCTTTCTGTGTTCACACGAGGCTCTGGGATTCACCCAAACCCAGGCCTGCAGCAGCCGTTTATTCATTGTCGCTGCTGCATTGTACCGCACTGAGGAAGGTAGCCCAGTTTTCTCACACATTCTACTCTCCGCAGATATTTGGGCTGTTCCCGCTTTTGCTATCATGAATGGTCTTGCTGTGCGCAGGCTTGTGTGTTTCCTGGCACTGGCATGTTGCAGTTCCTGGAGGGGACACACCTAGGAGCGCAGTTGTAGATCACAGGGTGCGTGCGCGTCCAGCTTATCTAGGAAACGCCAGCCGTTTCCAAAGGGCTTGCTCCACAAGGATTCTCCCACCAGCAGGGGCTGTTCTACCACATCCCACTGGGAAGAAATGTGTGTGTATAAGTGCACAGACCCATGTAATTATCATGTGTTTTATGCGTTGTTATGAGTGTATGCTACTTTGTTAATTTCTGCAGTGGTTTAAACCATGTTTGCTTAAACCTCTGGGGTACACCATGGTGGCTTTCATTTGCATGAATGATCAGGGTCTTGCTTAACACTTTCGGTTCCTGCCTGGAGCCCACCAAGACCTCTGCTGAACCTTTGCTCAGACCCTCCAGGATACAGCCTGGGCTGATTGCAGTCTTGAACAAGTCCGGGAATGACAAAAGCTGCTTTTTTTTTTTTTTTTTTTGAGACGGAGTTTCGCTCTTGTTACCCAGGCTGGAGTGCAATGGCGCGATCTCGGCTCACCGCAACCTTCGCCTCCTGGGTTCAGGCAATTCTCCTGCCTCCGCCTCCTGAGTAGCTGGGATTACAGGCACGCACCACCATGCCCAGCTAATGTTTTGTACTTTTAGTAGAGACGGGATTTCACCATGTTGACCAGGATGGTCTCGATCTCTTGACCTCGTGATCTACCCGCCTCGGCCTCCCAAAGTGCTGGGATTACAGGCTTGAGCCACCGCGCCCGGCCCGAAAGCTGCTTTTTTAAGACAAACCCCCACAGAATGACATTCAAAATACTTCCTGTGCCAAAATTACGCCAACTCGTGCACCAACCTGGTTGCTCTGAGCATTTCCGGCATGTTCTACCTCTGCGCATTTGCCCTCAGAGACCTTCTGGAGGGTCACCCTTCCCTGGATCTTCCTTCCCCAGGGTCTTCTGTCCTTTAATTCATTCAGGTTTCTGCCCAGGATCTTCTCTGACCACTCTATTCAAAAGACAGGCCACTACTTATGGCTGTACCTCACCCTGCTCTGTTTTTCTTACAAACATGACCTCCCAATGCCTTATACATGGATGTGTTCCTCTGTTCTCTGTGTTTCCACCAGAAGGTGAGTACTTTGGGGTAGGGATACATCTTGTCACCTGTTGTATCAACTGTGCCCAGAGCTGTGCCCACCACATAACAGATTCTCAAGATAGAATTGCTGAACAGATTTATGAATGAAGGAGTCCCCACCATACTTTAAAACCTCAGCTTGGGAGATTGGTTCAGGAATGAGCTCTTTTCTTTTCTTTTAAAAACACTCCTTGGCCAGGTGTGGTGGCTCATGGCTGTAATCCCAGCACTTTGGGAAGCAGGGACGGGTGGATCACCTGAGGTCTGGAGCTTGAGACCAGCCTGGCCAACATGGGTGAAACTCCATCTCTTTGAAAAATCCAAAAAGTAGTCGGGTGTGGTGGCATGTGCCTGTAATCCCAGCTACTCAGGAGGCTGAGGCACTAGAATCTCTTGAACCCGGGAGGCGGAGGTTGCAGTGAGCCAAGATTGCACCACTGTACTCCAGCCTGGGTAACAGCAAGACTCTGTCTCAAAGAAAAAAAAAAAAAACCCTTATTAAATTTATCTGCAGAAATTAATGAAGTAGCGTACATTCATAACAATGCATAAAACATATGATAATTACATATGAAAAGTCATCTCTTTGTATTCATCTCATTCCACCTTTCTTCCCACAGCTAATATTAGCTGTTTTAATACTCAGACACATACAAAAAATAGGGCTTCTTAGTTGATTTTACCAAAAGACTGGGATCTTACAGTATTCTGTATCTTGTTTTTCTCATTTAACAATATTGTGCTAGACATTAATTCAGATAACTGGATATGTAGCAAACTTTTTTTAACAGGTGCAAAATATTCCATTATGTGGGCAACCCACAATTTAATCAACTATTCCCCAGCTGACAGACATGCAAAGGTGGCTTTTAGATTTTTGCCACTATGAAGAGTACTACAATAACACCTTGTACTTACAAATCTTATAAACGGTTGCTTGTTCTATGGAACAGATTCCCATGTAAGGGGTCCCTTTTTCAAAAGATACATGTATTTTGTATTTTAATAGATGAGGTTAGGTTCTTTCAACAAGTCACTTATTCTGCCCTTTTGCTGTCCGGACTTTTCTTTGCTCCCGACTTCCCCAGCCCTCTCCCCCGGCAGCCCCACCCAAGGTTGCCCAAAAGTGGGGTGCATCCTAACTTCCCAGAAGGCCAAGTTTCCAGGTGCAGAATTGCTCCTGACCAGATTACCCATCCTTGAGAAGCCATTTCAGTTCTCCTCCCACAGTAACATACGCAGGTACCTCAACTATCTTCCCTCCAGCTGTTCACAAGGCCAGGACTGTCCCTATAAGGTGGCTTCAGCAGCAAAGGTGGAGAAAGGGGAGAGGAAGGAGAGAGGAGGGAAATGATTACAGGAGCCATAGTGTATCTTCATTCCAGCCTCAGGTTCCCTTTTTGTTCTAAGCTTCTCATAGCCTATATACTACCACTGATGAGCCCAACAACAAAAATAGAAGTTAACATGCACAGTGGTGGCTCTCAGCGGGGGCAGCTCCCCCCACCGCTAACCACCCAGGGGTCACTTGGCAATGTCTGGAGACACTTTTGGTTGTCACAACTTGGGGAGTGGTGCTCAGAGCAGGTAGGGGCCACAGAAGCTGCTAATGTCCTACAATGCACAGAACGCCCCCCAACAATGAAAAATTATGCAGCTCAAAATATCAGTAGTGCCAAGTTTTCTCACAAATGCCTGGTTTATAGTGTGCCTACTGCATGGCAGGAGCTGTGCTAAGCGGTCAGTACATGCACGACTAATTTAATCTTCACACTCTTCTTTGAGCTGGGTGTTATCATTACACTCACTTTACAGATGAGGCTACTGAGTTTGGGAGAGGTGAAGTGACCTGCTCACGGTCCACAGCTGTGGAGGGCAGAGGCAGCGCTTGAACTTGGGTCTGCTTGACTTCACTACACCGAATCGTCTTTGTGGGCCAGCTGGCGCTGTGCTGTAGCAGCAGACAGGGTGACTGATACAAACCTCATTACAAAGACTTGGTGGGCGAGAATGGCCTGGATGTGATCTTGGTCTCCCTGACTCCTCAGCTTCTGAGTTTCTTGTGAGCTGAAAAAGAGGGTGGAGGGTGTCTTCTTTGCTGTGCCCAGTTGCCTGGCTTAGGCCAGTGCCCTGGGTGTCTGCTATGGCTGGGAAGCTGGCAGCTGAGGAAACACGTGGTGCAGCCGATGCTATTGTGTCTGATGTGATGTTCCCAAGCTAACGCTGGGCTGTTCTTTACTACACCGGGAGTATGTTCTCTGCCTGTGCGTGCGTGTGGATGTGAGTTTGCCTATGTGCACTTACCCGTAAGTGCCACGGTGGGTCTATAGATATATGTGTCTGTGTGCTCTGTGTCTTTGGTATAGGTTTGCCTCTGTCCATGTGGTGTCTCGTTCTCTCTTTATTTGCTTATGTGTTTGACTATACAGGCAAATATGTCCGCATGCATAGCTCTATCTGATTATATTAGAGCTGGGTGTCCAGGTGTGTGTGTGCCTGTGTGTGTGTGTGTGTGTGTGTGTGTGTGTGTGTGGTGTAGGTGACTATGAGCTGTGGTGGTTGTATCTATGTGTGTACGAAGTGAGTCTGTGTGTGTGTGTGTACATATGAAGGTGTAATGGTGTGCTTTTGTGTACATATATTTTGGAGGGACTGTCCATGTGTGTCTATATATGTATCTATGTGTGAATAATGTATACCTGTGATGTGTAAACTGTGTGGCTTTGCGTACATGTATATAGAGGTAGCTGGGTGTAGTAATTGCTGTGTGTGTGTGTGTGTGTGTGTGTGTGTGAGAGAGAGAGAGAGAGAGAGAGAGAGAGAGAGGGAGATAAAAAGGGAGAAGGAGATAGGCTCCAGGCTATTAACCACACAGAAGCTGCAAAAACACTCCAAGAGCGTCAGCTCTCCTTAGGTCAGAAAAGATGAGCACAGGGCGAGGAGCTTGACCCAGGCCTTCCCTCCCCATCCTCGCCCCCCAGCCTGCCCCCACAGAGCCAGCTGTCAGGGACAGAGGGCCTTAGGCCTCACCCCCTGCCAGCCAGTCACTAAGGCTAAACATTTACTGAGGCCTGAGGCCATGTTTGCTTAAACCTCCGGGGTCACTGCACACATGTGATCTGTTTTGGATGGCTTCTCTTCTGCAGGCTGAGGGGAGCAGGTGCCGTTTGGCAAGGTACCTGGGGCTGCAGCTTCCCTCAATGAGATGCGCTGCTGCAAAATCAAGGTTTGCTTCATGTCACAAGAAGTTTAACTTTAGCAACGCATTCACTGACTTACTCTTTTAGAATGATGTGTCCTAAACTCTAGTGTCTTTGCCAAACACTGTATATCTTCTGTAACTATACTTAGCACTTTTCTTTAAATTGATCTGCTTTTAAAATTGTAAATACTCATTTTACCTTTATTCAAAGCAATTTCATCTTGTGTAATCAAGGGTTAGATATGCTAATTATATATTTATATGTATATTTTATATCTTTAAGACAGATGAAAATAAAAACCATTGAGTCCTCTGTTCTATTGCATCACCTTGCTGGCCCTGTGCCAGGAATGGAAATGCCCCGAAGGCTGCCTTGCCTTCTGCTTTAAAGGTAGCAATCTATTTCAGGAGATCTTATTTCCATACAACTTGCCAGGAAGACACCTTTTGCATAAAAACAGGCAGGCCTGGTATACCTGGGAGAGAGGTTTCCAAATCCCCAGATGGAGAGTGTGTGTGTCCTGGGTCTGGTAGGAGGTTGGGAGACCTCAGGGTGCAGTACTGGAGGCTGCGGAGCAGTTTCTCCAGACCTCTGTGCCTTTCTTCCTCCTTGGTCAGGATCCTCCCCTGGGGACCAGGCCCTGTGGTGTCACTGCCTTGGTAGTCTTGAGCAGAGACTCAGGCACAGAGCCTCCTTCCTTTGTAGGGGGAGAGAATAGGAGGGGAGGGGAGAGAAAGGAAGAGGAGAGGAGAATGGAAGGGGAGGGGAAGGGAGGCAGATGCCCAGACAGATGGGCCTGGCCATGGGCTCTGCAGGCCTAATGAATTTCCTTTCTTGGCCTTCAGGCAGGTCAGTAAATGAGACCAGCCACAGCATCTGGGATGACTCCAGGATGAGGCTAATAAATCGGGCCTGGAATGAATATTGCTTCCCTGGAGTTGGAGTAGGTAGGCCAGGCAGCAGGGAAGCTGGAAGGTCCGAGAGAAGCCCCAGCAGCAGCCAGCCAGCCGTTCAACGGTGCTGGAAGGAGCTCCCTTCCAACAAGAGTCGGTGGCTTCCAGAGGCACGGGCTGTGCAGGGTCGAGTCCCAGCCGGAGAGGTGGGTGGGGTGAGTTCTTCCAGTGGCTTGGCTTGCTGACCTCTGGGCCTTGGCACAAGGACACCCTCCCCAACTGTGACTTAATTTATTCCTACCAATCTACTAGTCTCAGTTCAAGCATCACCTCCTCCTTGGGGAAGGAAGCCTTCCTGGACCCTTAGGGGCCACACCCACGCAGCCCTAAGGTTCCCTGAACTTCTGCCATCAGCCCACCTATCACATCAGGCTGCGTTTCCGCCTCTCCTGGGATGCAAGCTTATGGAGACAGAGATGAGCTGCAGCCCTAGTGGCCAGTGATGTGCCTGGCATCTAGTAAGTGATACTCATATTCACTGATATTATTGATATTCCCCAATATTATTAAGTTGAATGAAAGGAGAGAGAAGAGAAGGTAGCATCGTTGGTAATTATCTGGGGAAGCAAACCAAACTTGTCCCTGGACAGAGGGGGCTGGAAGAAGTCTTTGCCTTTCTGACAACCCAGGACCTGGGGACACTCAGTTGCTCAAGGGTGGCCCCACTCCCCTAGAGATGGGACCTTGGGCCAGGTATTCACCTTCCTGAGCCCCCGGAAGTTTCTTTACCAAAAGGAACCTTTGGGAATGTCTGGGTTGTGGGAATCGAATTAGGTAAGCTATTTGGAAATGCTTTGGCAGGCATCAAGTCCTTTACTCCTGTGAAGCATTCACTGTGAAATCACACCATCCCTCAGCTGGATGAGACATGAAAGAATAAATGTTGAACTGAATTTTGCAGCTGAGCAGCTGAGTTCAGATGAGGGTAGTGAACTTCCTGGTGCTCATACACTGGTGAGGTAGACCATTCACTGATAGCCCAGGCTTTGGAGCTAAACTGCCTGAGTCAGAACCTGGTTGTGACTCGAGCTGTGTACCTGTGGGTATGTCATTTAGTTTCTGTGAGCCTCTGCTCTCTATAGGACCAGGCTCTGAATAACACCTACCTCAGGGTGCTGTGTGCTATGCAGAGTATGAAACAAATCATTTCTAAAACCACTTGTTCCTTGATTGCCTGCTATGAACCAGGCATTATAGTTTTGGAAATTAAGCAGGAAACATCTCAGAAAAAGAAAACCCTGCATTTAGGAAGCAGTATATTCTACAGGGAAGGAATAAATGATGGAAATGACTTTTTTTAAGGTAACAGCGTCAGTGTTTTAGTGCTGATAAATGCTGGGAGGGAAAGGCAAGCTGAGGGCGAGGAGGTATTTGTGTGCTTCTGTGTGGGTAACGCGTGGGGTTTGCAAGCTCAGGTTGGGAGGCTGGGGAAGTCTTCCCCGAGAAGGTCTTTTGACTAAAGCCCTTGAGCACAGAGCTGGCCAGAGGGACCACTCAGCAAAAGATACTCTCACAGTAACTAAGAAACAGAGCCACCTTTGTCTACCACTGAAGCATATTTTAGTTTTCACCAGGGCATCCTTCCCTACCCAGCCCACTGCCCATTGGCTAACTTCCTCCTGCCCTCCTGACCTTGCACAATATGGGCTACCAGTCCTTCCCAAGGAAAGTCAGTTTCTGTCCCATATCAGAATCATGTGCATGCGTGCGTGCCTTCGCGGCTGTGACATTTCCATTTCTGGACACTCCTGTACCCATGTGCTCAATGAAGGAGTGTATGGTGCATATGAGTGGAAGTATGAGGTTTGAATTCAAGGGTATGAATATAATCATTGAACATATTAATTTGTGTCTATAAATGTGAGTGTGCCTGTGAGGGGGTGGGGTTTGCCTGCATGCATGTGCGTGTGCACAGGAGACTATGTGTGCTGGTGCATGCGTGTGCCAGGCATCTTGGAGAGAGGGGAGCAGCCTGAGTGGGAGGGGCTTCTCTGCAGGTGGATTTCAGATGATAACAGGAGGGCTCTGGGTTCAGCCAGGAATTCTGGGTTTTGGCAAGCCAGGCCCAGCTGGGTGAGGTTGGGCTAGGAAGGGGTTGGGGGTAGAGCCTTCAGAAGGCATTGTGGGGCCAAAGTAAGGCTGACCTCTATGTGGTCCACATTTCCATGGAGGAGTCCCCTAGAACAGTAGGCTGTGGCACCAAAGAGTGTGTCCACAAGGACGAAGAAAGTTTACTATGTTTGCAATTAATAATAGCACCTACTATTACTGAGCACCTTCTAGAATCTTATCTCTTTTAATGCTCACAACTTTATAGAAAGAAGGCATTATAATCCTTCTTGTTTTCAGATAAAGAAACTGAGGCAAAGAGAAGCTAAGTGACTTGTCTAACATTCCACACAGTAGGTAACAGGGCTGGGACTGTTGCCCAAGCAGCCTGATTCTAAAGCTTCCACCTCTGCCATGGCTCCACACTGCCTCTGTGCTCTGGGGGCATGCATAATGACCTATGTCGACGCCACAGGGACTGAGTGGCCCAAGGATGCATGGTTTCCCAAGTCAAGGAAGTTAGGAAGGAGATATCTCTTTCAGATGATTTGTAGATCCTGTGGCAGGCTGTCTCAACCCTCAAATTTCTCTCTGAGAATTAGTTATCTCTTGATTTTTGAGTTGAACATCTTGTACATTCTATCACCAGAGAGAAATATTCCCCTTCCCTCAGTTCCCACTCAAAGCTTCCTAGGGAAGGTACAACCTGTTTCTACTTACAGAATACTTCTTACACCAGATGTGTAGGGTTTATCCAGACCAACAACCAGTTCTCCAACATTCTCATGCCAACTGGATGTCCTACAATTTAACTCAATTCTGACAGTGTCTACCTAGAGTTAGTATCAGATGCCACAAGTTAAGGACTCAGTCCTACAAGATTGCCCCCACTTCTGATGCCACAAGTCCTGGACCTCCTATACTTCTGACCAACTGGCTGTACATCAGGGGTTCCATCTCCAGGTTTGACGATTTGCTACAATAGCAAACAGAGCTCCGGAACGCACTTTGCTTATTTTACTGGGTTACCATAAAGGGTACAATTCAGGAGCAGCTGGAAAAAAGACATATGTAGGGAAAGGCAGGAGGAAAGGGGCACAGAGCTTCATGCCCTCTCCAGGTGCACACCCTCCACCAAATGCCTCAACATGTTCACTGACCTGGAAGCTTTCTGAGCCCCACCATCCAGGGATTTTAGGGAGGTTACATTACATAAGCGTGCTTGGTTAAATTACTGGCCATTGGTGACTAACTCTATCTCCAGCCTCTCTCCCTTTCCCTGAGGTTGGAAGGTGGGGCTGAAAGTCCCAACCCCCCTGTCCTGCCTTAGTCCTTCTGGTGTCAGAACCAGTCCCATCCTGAAGCTGGTTAGAGATTCCAGCTCATTAGCATACAAAAAGACACTCTTACTGCTTTGGAGATTCCAAAGGTCTTAGAAGCTCAAGTGTCAGGAACCAGGGACTAAGTTCTCCAATATTCTCATGCCAACTGGATGTCCTACAATTTAACTCAATTCTGACAGTATCTACCTGAAGTTAGTATCAGATGCCACAAGTTAAGGACTTGGTCCTACAAGACCGCCCCCACTTCTGATGCCACAAGTCCTGGACCTCTTTTGTTATAATATTTTGTTATAATATTTGTTATAATATTTAGTAACAAAAGATGCTCCTGTCACCCCGTCACTTGGAAAATTACAAGGGTGTTAGGAGCTCTGTGCCAGGAACTGAGGAGGAAGAACAAATGCATATATTTATCATATTCCAGTATCACAAAAAGTCTCTGATTGGTCTGAATTGGACCAATCAAAACTGTCTTTGAGGTAGAGAGTGCCATGATTGGCTCAGTTTGTATTGGGAGCAGGGTCATATGAGACAAGGCCTCTTCAGCCAGAGGTAGTGCTTGGAGTGGAGGCAGAGTAAGTCCCAGGAAAAGGAAGTGATGCTGGGAAGACAGGGTCATGGTTATCAACTGCACCCAATCTTTGGGTCCAAATATTGAAATTTTCTTCAGAGGTCTATTTGATCAGACCCCCCAATGTGTTTTGGTTTCTAGAGACACTTATTAATATTCAAAGAATGCTGAGAAGATCCACACTGAAGTTGAAATTGGATGCCAAGGAGCAATCAGGCAGGAGAAAGAAATAATAGGAATACAAATATAAAAAGGGAAAGTCAGCCTATTTCTCCTTGCATACTATATGATTCTATACCTAGAAAACCCTAACGACTCCACCAGAAGGCTCCTGGAACTGATAAATGACTTCAGTAAAGGTTCAAAATGCAAAATCAATGCACAAAATCAGTAGCATTTCTATACCCCAATAATGATCAGGCTCAGAGCCAAATCAAGAATGCAATCGCATTTATTACACACACACACACACACACAGGCACACACACACACACACACACATACACATACACATACACATACACACACACAATACCTGAGAATACAGCTAACTAAGGAGGTAAAGGATCTCTGCAAGGAAAACTATAAAACACTGCTGAAAGAAATGATAGATGACACAGACAAATGGAAAAACATCCTATGCTCATAGATTGGAAGAATCAGTATCATTGAAATGGCCATTCTGCCCAAAGAAATCTACAGGTTCAGTGTTATTGCTATCACACTACCAACATCATTATTCACAGAATTAGAAAAAAAACTATTTTAAAATTCATATGAAACGAAAAAGCCCAAATAACCAAAACAATCCTAAGCAAAAGGAACAAAGCCAAGGGCATCACATTATGTGACTTCAAACTATAATCTAAGGCTTACAGAAACTAAAACAGCATGGCACTGGTACAAAAACAGGCACGTAGACCAGAAAAAAAGCCTTACACCCACAGCCATCTGATCTTTGACAAAGTTGACAAAATTAAGCAATGGTGAAAGGACTTCCTGTTTAGTAAGTGATACTGGGATAGCTGGCTAGCCATATGCGGAAGAATTAAACTGGACCCCTATCATTCACCATATACAAAAATTAACTCAAGTGGATTAGAGATTTAAATGTAAGAATGTAAGACCTCAAACTATAAGAAATTCTAGAAACACTGAACATAGCAGCTCACGTCTGTAATCCTAGCACTTTGGGAGGCCAAAGCAGGAGGATCACTTAAGCTCAGGAATTTGAGACCAGCCTGGGCAACATGGGGAGACCCTGTTCTACAAAAAAAAAAAAAGAAAAAGAAAAAGAAAAATCAGCCAAGTGTGGTGGTACATCCCTGTGGTGGTCCCAGCTACTTGGGAGGCTGAGGTGGAAGGATCATCTGAGCCTGGGAGGTAGCTGTTGCAGTGAGCCGAGATTGCACCACTGCACTCCAGCTTGGGTGGCAGAGTGAGACCCTGTCTCCAAAAAAAAAAAAAAAATCCTAGAAAAAAACCTGGGAAACACCATTCTGGACATCAGCCTTGGGAAATAATTTATGATAATAAATTAATACACAGTATTAATTTATGCAATTAATTATTAATTGTTTGTAGTAATAATTATGCAATAAATTGCAACAAAAACAAAAATTGACAAATGGAACCTAATTAAACTAAAGAGTTTGGGCACAGCAAAAGAAACTATCAACAGAGTGAAGAGACAACCTATAGAATGGGGGAAATATCTGCAAACTATACATTTGACAAAGGGCTTAAACCGTTCAACAAGCAAAAAGCAAATATCAAAAAGTGGGCAAAAGACATGAACAGACACTTCCCAAAAGAAAACATACAAGTGGCCAAAAAAAAAAAACTATGACAAATGCTGCACATCATTAATCATCAGAGAAATGCAAATCAAAACCACAGTGAGTTACCATCTCACACCAGTCCGAATGGCTATTATTAAAATGTCAAAAAAAACACAGATACTGATGAGGTTGTGGACAAAATGGAACACTTATACACTGCTGGTAGGAACATCAATTGTTTCAGCCACTGTAGGAAACAGTTTGGGGATTTCTCAAAGAACTTGAGACAGAACTACCATTTGACCTGCAACCCCATTAGTGGGTAAATATCCAAAAGCAAACAAATAATTCTACCAAAAAGACACATGCATGCCCCTGTTCATCCCAGCACTATTCACAATAGCAAAGACAAGAAATCAATCAAGGGGCCACCAACAGTGGACTGGATAAAGAAAATACGCTACACATGCACCATGGAATACTATGCAGCCATAGAAAAGAACAAAATTATGTCCTCTGCAGCAACATGGCTGAAGCTGGAGGCTATTATGATAAGCAAATTAACATAGGAGCAGAAAATCAAATACTACATGTTCTCACTTGTAAGTGAGGGCTAAACACTGGCTACTCATGGACATAAAGATGGGAACAGTAAGCACTGGGGACTACTAGAGTGGGGAGGAAGGGAGAGGGGCAAGGGCTGAAAAACTAACTGTTGGGTACACTCTGCTTAGTACTTGGGTGATAGGATCATTTGTACCCCCAGCCTCACACAATGTTCCCAGATAATAAACCTGCACATGTACAACCTGCATCTAAGATAAAAGTCGAAAGAAAAGAAGAAAGAAATTTGCTACCAAGGATCTGACAGCAAATTCCTGTGGGAATGGGATGAGACCAGACGCCGATGAGATGGCTTTGCAATTTGGCCCCAGGACCTGTCAATGCATCCATGAAACGACTTGGGGGAAAACAGGCTTTGGAAGTACGCAATGCTAGATGAGATCTCCACATAGCTCTTCTAGGAGCTAGCTGTGTGGCCTTGGGCTAGTTACCTCACCTCTCTGAGTCCCTGTAAAATCAAGAGCTGAAAGCAGCAGGGTGGTTCCCAGGCTTGCCGATGAGGTCAGTTACCTTAACCGCAGCTTTGAGTTGCTCATTAAACAGCTGCAGCTGAGCATTTTCTTTACATTAACCTGGTTGGTTCTTATCCTCTGGTGACCGGATCATGAATCCTGTGAACTATCCCTAACCAGAAAATGAGACCACATGTTCCTCTGGGGAAGCTAGCATTCTGCTCTCCTGATCTCGCCTTTATCTTCGAGGCGGCAGGGTGAAGTCAAACAGGAATAAGCTATGAAGTAAGACAGAACTGGGCTTGAATCCCACTTCTGTCACCAACTAGACATGTGACCATGGAGAAGTCACCTCTCTTCTTTCATCCGATCTGTAAAAGATAGATAATTCTTTGCTTCAAAGTGAGCATGGGAATTAAATGCAGTAACATGTGCAACTGCCTAGCACACAGTGTCTGCTCAACAACTGATTCTGGAAAACCATATTGAGCACCTACTATTCATTCATGTACTCCGCAGGTATTTATGGAGCCCCTTCCATGTGCCAGGAATTCTCCTAGGGGTTCACAGCCACACATAAAACACACAGGCTGTCTCTCAGCCAATCTTGCATAGGGGATAGACATAAGCAATCAACTAATGGGTAAATAAATACCTGGTGTCAAGTAGGGACATGTTCTTTGAGGAAAAACAAAGGGTATGAGGATAGTGAGCGATAAGGTGGGTGTGTGGAGCAGAGTCTGTGATGCGAGTTCAAATACTACATGTCAGCATATGAATTGCCAGGGATACAGACAGAGATGGAGCTCCTTCTTCTAGAAGCTGGCATGCCAGGCAGAATACAGACAGTGTGGTTAGAACTGAAACAGAAGAGTGCAGCTGTAATCAGCATGCAGGGTCTTACCACAGGCTCATGGGCTTAGTGCATCCTGGCTCTGTCCAGAGCCCCCGTCCTGGCCTGGGAGGGAGCTAACGCGTATCACAACCCACGTGGGATTCACAAATCCACTTAGCAGTATCCTGGTCCTCCGAGTACTCTAGGTACTTCCTTAGATACTTGTGGGATGAAGACAGTAACCTCCCCAGCCCACTCCCCATCCCCCTTCCACTCCTTCTACTCCAGGGTGCCCTGGACAGAGGCAAGACCTCACATTCAGGCAGTTCAGGCTCAGATATGGCTTGAGTCTTCACTTGGTACCTACTGGCTGTGTGATCTTGGGCAGGACCCTCCAAGTGACCGAACCTCACATTCTTCATCTGTGAAATGAGAATAAGAATGGGATACACAGTGGTGGCTCACGCCTGTAATCCCAGCACTTTGGGAAGCCGACGTGGGTGGATCACAAGGTCAAGAGATCGAGACCATTCTGGTCAACACGGTGAAACTCCGTCTCTACTAAAAATACAAAAAATTAGCTGGGCATGGTGGCGCGTGCCTGTAATCCCAGCTACTCAGGAGGCTGAGACAGGAGAATTGCCTGAACCCAGGAGGCAGAGGTTGCAGTGAGCTGAGATCGCGCCATTGCACTCCAGCCTGGGTAACAAGAGCGCAAAACTCCGTCTCAAAAAAAAAAAAAAAAAAAAAAAAGAATGGGATACACAGAGCACTTCTAAAACTCCCCTCCCAGGTCTGACCCTTGAGAGTTTCTGCTCCCTGGCCTGCCTCCTGCCCCTCCAATCATGAGTTTTCAACCAGGTAGCCTGGCCAACAGGTCTGTGTTCCTCCTCAGCCTTCCAGGAACTATTGAGGGCAAGAGAGAGCGTGGCATTCACAGGCAAAACCCAAAATGCGTTCGTGGTTTTGTTATTCAGTTCTGTGTTGTTATTCAATTGTGTGACCTTGGACACTTCGTGCCATCTCTGATCCTTAACTTCCCCATCTGCCAGTCACATGGTATAATAGCCCCCGCCTCCCGGCAGGTGGTGGGAGTTATTGGAAAGAATGCAGAGAAATTGCTGGAAACATCTCAGATGTCTGATAAGTGGCAAGTGTTATCTTTCATCTTGGTCTTCGCTGCTTGATCTCCAAACGAGTCACACTTACTCAGTACTCACTGTGGACCAGGTTTTACTTACATTATCGCATTTAACCTGTACAACAGTCCTGGCTGGTTGGTATTTTCATGATTTCATTTTAGCTCTATATCTGAGCTACCTGGTCACACAGAGGTAAGGTAATTTGCTCCAAGTCTCCTAATTAGGAAGTGATGGATCCAGCTTTCAGACCCCAGCATCTGTCTCCAGAGCCTGTGATCTATCCACCACAGTGCGCTCTGCCTCTCCTCTATCAAACCATTCTGATCACTGTTTTTCTGTGCATAATGAATGTTTGACCCCCAGAGCCTGTTCCATGAGAAGGAGAGGCATTGAAGGCCAGAGGAGGAGCCTGGTCCTGCTCTGTCTCAACACACTGCCAGAACTATCTGCAGAACTTTTGTCTTGACTGCTGTGTCTGGCACAGTGTGAGATTCTGAATGAGGCCATCCCTGTCCTCAAGGAGCTCAGAGTCTGGTGGTAGAGCTGCATAAGGTGGCTGAGCAGAGCCACGCAGACTGTCTAGTCCAGTAGCCTGGATTGGAAACTCAGCTGCAGCACTTACCAGCTGTGGACATTTGGGTAAGTCTCTGAGTTTCAGTTTCGTCATCTGTCAAGTAGGGATAATAATACCGGTCCCTCCCGAGAGGCCTTTTAGAGTTAGGGCATACACTAGGCCCCTAGGGAGTACCTGACAGTAGTGTTCTCAGAACAGGAGAGGCCAGCATGCTCTTCCTTGCACACAGGTCAGGATGGGACACTTGCTACAACCGGACAGCTACCAACAGGCCAAGAGCTTTATTAAGTACCTATTAATTGCCTCCTCATGGTTAGCAATTGTAATCTCATCTGATCTTTGCAGTAACTGTGGGTGGCAATTTCTACCTACAAGTTACAGATAAAAAGCTTCAGCTTAGGGAGGTGATCAGCCAACGTCACACGGTGGGGTGCGAGGGAGCTCAGGTTCAGTTTACTATACCCCACAGGCTCCTGAGCAGTGGAAGAGTCTCGAGAAAGAGCCTCTGCTCCCTGGCGGGGCCTTCATGGCACTGCCTGTCAAGCCTCCTCTTTTCCCTCTTTGGCTTCTACTCCTTCGCTTCGCAGGGCGGGTGCCCATGGCATCCATCACAGTTCTCTGCTCTTCTCCTCGGGAAGCTCATCTCCCTCAGAGCTTCCTTTAGGACCCTCTGCCCCCACCACCAGCCTGCTTTATTTCAGGTGCCACATTCCTCAGCACACCTGGCCTCTTCTCCCTCAGGTGCCCGGCAACTAAGTCCAACCAAGCAGGGTCCCCTGAAGAATTGATCATTGTTCGCCAGAACCTTCTCGTCTTTCCTGTCACCTGCTCCTGCTCATATTCCCCAGGGCCCAGCCTAGCTGCTGAGCTGACTGACTCTGCTTCCATCTCCTGCCCTCCCACACATCTGCAGCCAAGCCCAGCTGGTCCTAGCTACCACTGCACTAACAGGCAGACCTGCACCTCCCACAGCCCCCTCACCTCACCCAGCCCAGCTGGGATCTGGCCTGGCCCACTCCGTGCCTCAACCTGGTCTTACTTAAAGCCATTTCCCACCCTGGACAGCATTCCAGCATCTCTGGTATCCAATCACAAGACGATTCCTCAACAAAGAGTTTCTGCCTGTGACTTTCCTTCTTTAAACACTGCATATCTTCCTGACACTTACAAAACACAAAACTGATTTTTCTCCTACTTTTTAAAGAAGTAGCTAATGAAAATCTGTTTTATTAATTAGGGATCTCCAGAGAAACAGAGCTGAGAGGAAGTGTGTGTATTCGAAAGAGATGTGCCTTTAGGAATCGGCTCACGCAGTGATGGAGGCTGGCGAGTCCAGAATCTGCAGTGCAGAGTGGCAACATCTGGAGAGATTTTCGGTTGTCACAACTCAGGGATTGCTAATGGCCTCTGGTGGGCAGGGACTGAGGATGCTGTAAACATTCTACAAAGCACAGGACAGCTGGCCACAACAAAGAATGGCCTGGCCCAATATGTCCACAGAGGTTGAGCAGAGTTGTTGCAGCAGACCAACCCCCTTCCAGGACCACAACTGCTGCTCGGACCCCTTCCCATGGGCACAATCCTGGCTTGAATTCTCACCTCTGAAGTGGACAAGCTTGCCAACCCAAGGTAAAGTATATCATGTAGCCACACCTCCACCTCCAGTATCCAGAACCATAGCATCTAGTACGGTAGCCGCTGGCCACGTGTGGCCGTGGAGCACTTGAAATGTGCGAGTCCACATTGAGAGGTGCTGTGAAGATCAGAGACACGGCAGATTTCTGAGACTTAGGAAGGAAAAGGAACACAAAACATCACAGTAGGGCGGGCGCGGTGGCTCACACCTGTAATCCCAGCACTTTGGGAAGCTGAGGCTGGTGGATCACTTGAGCCCAGGAGTTTGAGACCAGTCTGGGCAACACAGTGAAACCCTGTCTCTGCAAAAAATAGAAAAATTAGCTGGGTGTGGTGGCAGGCACCTGTGTTCCTAGCTACTCAGGAAGCTGAGGTGGGAGGATCACCTGAGCCGGGGAAGTAAAGGCTATGGTAAGCTGAGATTCCGCCACTGCACTCCAGCCTGGGTGACAGAGTAAGACTCTGTCTCAGAAAAGAAAAAAAATCACAGCAATCATTTTATCATTTTTATAGTGATTCCATGTTGAAATAATATTTTGAATGTATGACATGAAATAAATGTATGATTAAAGTTCATTGTACCTGTTTCTTCCTACTTTTATTAATATGGATACTAGAGATGTTGAAATAAGTATGTGGCTAACTACAACGGTGAGGGGAGGAGACCAGGGCCATCATGAGATGGGCGTGTGATAGATTTGGAATTACCTTCCTATCGCCAGGCACATAGGGAATGCTCACTGCATCTTCTGGGAATCTGAATTTTCTTTCTTTGTTTTCTTATTTTATTATTTATTTTTTTGAGACGGAGTTTCCCTCTTGTTGTCCAGGTTGGACTGCAGTGGTGCAATCTCCGTTCACTGCAAACTTCACCTCCCGAGTAGCTGGGATTACAGGCGCACAGCACCAAGCCCAGTTTATTTTTGTATTTTTAGTAGAGACGGGGTTTCACCATGTTGGCCAGGATGGTCTCAAACTCTGGACCTCAAGTGATCCTCCCGCCTCAGACTCCCAAAATGCTGGGATTATAGGCGTGAGACACTGCATCTAGACTGAATTTTCAAAATCTACAAAGACCTCCCTCCCATGAAGTCTTCTCCAATCTGGGTTCCAGGGACTTTCATCTCACTGATAGCCAGGTCCTGTCTTTCTTTCCATCTCCTTGGCTCCTCGTCCCACCATCTGCACCACAGCCTGATGGCTCACGTTTGCTCAGCGCATTTGTGTGTAAAGGGAACAGTAGTCCCCATACGCTCTATCTCAACATGGGGAAGTACAGTTAATGTTTCTTTCAGGCCTGAA
The DNA here is from genome assembly GCF_009761245.1 of Sapajus apella. Taxonomy (NCBI): domain Eukaryota; kingdom Metazoa; phylum Chordata; class Mammalia; order Primates; family Cebidae; genus Sapajus; species Sapajus apella. The sequence continues at coordinate 3,209,521 of NW_022437057.1, forward strand.
TTTGGGTTAGTCCGTGCCTTTTTTCTACATTCTTGGTTAGCCAAGGAGGTAGGAAATTTGACCACCCTTCCTTATCAGCTCCCCACAGCTCCCTGGCATAATTTACTGCTCATGGCTCTCACTTTGCAAACATGTTCGTTGTCATAGAAAATTCAGAGGTGATTTGGAAGTTGGTGCTGCCTGGTTACCATGGCAATGCCAGCTGCTTCTGCCTCCACAGCGAGGCAAGAGCAGCCATGGGGCTGACCAGATGGGGTCGGAGCCTCTGAGAACAAAACACCTGGGGCCCATCCTAGTCTCCTCTAAAGCCAACCTTGTCCCAGCCCTCAACTCTACCCTGTCTTCCCAGGGGTGCCTATCCTGCAGCCAACCTGCTGGTACAATGCACGGAGCCCCCTCTGTGGAGGTGGAGGACTGCGCTGCCCTTGCCAGCCACCCCTGAGGCAGTGAAGACCTACGAGGTGACACTCAGAAGCATTAGTGAGTCATTTCCTTACCTGCCTTCCAGATGCTGGCCCAGAGCCCCGCCCGGTAGGCCTGTGTTTCCGTAGCGACTGTCACCAGAAAGTTCCCATTGGGGAAAGAGCTTTCTTGAAGCTAATGTAACAACGTCTTTTCTTATTTGTGGATGGTGAAAGAAAATGACTCTCATGGACCATGCTCCTGAAAAAGAGGAAAAGGTCAACAGCTTCAGTGTCTTCAGGGGCTTTGCCACTCCAGGCCGTGTGCAGGTAGCACATGGTGAGGGCTGCTAAATGGCTGGGGCAGCACTTCAGGGCACACCTGGATCGCCCCATTTGATCTTTACCAGCATCCTGTGAAACAGACAGGACACCATGCCCATTTCATAAATGAGGAAGCTGAGGTTTAGTGAGGGCAAAGAAGGTGGCACCAAGGTGGCTCCACTGGCAGGCACCGGAGCCGGGCTTGGGAGGGAAGAAGCATTACGGCAGGGCCTGAGGTCTTAAACGGCTCTGTAGCACTGCTGTGAACAAGTGTGAGGGTGGAGATCTCCCCCGATTTACATAAAGTGAGGCTCCTGTGTCACAGGATGTAACACCTGTTCTGCTGTGTCCCAGACTTTGCTGAGTTGTATTAGACACAGGGCTGTCCTGTTGTGAGTGGGCGTTTTGCAAACAGGAAACACCCTCCTGAGTTTTAAAGCATGGTCAAAACATGACATGAGGGGTCCCACTGGGTAGGGAGAGCTGGATTGCAGCCAGAGCTTGGGGTGGAGGCCGTGACATGAGCGCAGGAGAGGCAGCTGCGCCCACAGTCCCCGGGCAGGCCTTGAATTGAATCAGAAGCAGGTGGAGCTGAGAGGGACTGAGAATACTTACCCTGTTATGGTGGCAGCTTTTTCTGTGCCACGAGGGCCCCAGCAGTTGCTCAAGGACCTTAGTCACAGCTCCTTGGCTCACACAGCTGCATCCAAGCCACTGCCCACTGCAATCCCTTCCAAACAAGGAGGCGAAGTCCAGGGGAAAAAGCATGGCTCTCTTCCCAAAGAACCACCCAGATGTTCTGGGGAGGAAGGTGTGTGGGGAAGCTTTCAGAGGATTGTCAGAGGGAGGTGATCTGTGGCCTAGCCTGGCACAGGAGACTAGGGGCCATTCACTTCCCCGGGGACTTATACCCCAAAGAAACACAAAGGTGAACAAAGAAAGAAAGGCAAAGTTAAGAGCCCAAATTTGCAGTCCTGATGTTCCCCAGCCACTCAGGTTTCTGATGTCACCCTGTGCTTTGACATCCAAAATAATGCCTCATGTTCCTGCCTCACCCACATAGTTTGGTGGGGAGGGCCCCAGTTGGGTCACAGCCAAGCCTGTTTGTTTCTTCCTGTTCCTCATGGTCTCTCTCAGCCCCACAAAGAAACTGCCTCTTCCTTTATTTCCCCCGGGAAGAAAACAGCCTTTCAGTTTCACCCACACCTTAGTCGGAAGCCCACACCTCCATTCCTGGGTATGTGAGCTTTGGGAAATTTGCTTCACTCGTGGAAGCATCCATCTTCCCCTCTATGAAACAGCAAATGACACCTGTTTCTCTAGGTTGTTGGGGGATTACATGAGAGATGGAAGTAAGAGTCCCAGCTTAGCACCTGCCGCGTGACTGGTATTCAGCCTGGTTCTCGTTCATCTCCCCTTTACCCTCTCCAGAGCCAGCATGTGTGTGGTCTGCAGACAGATGAGCTGGTGGTCTCTCCCCAGGGCCCTCCTGCATGCCTAGATGCTGACTGCCCCTCTTTCCTTCAAAGTCACGAGCCCTGAGCCGAGCCGGGTAGTCCCAGCCAGCCCACGCTTCTCATTACAGAGCCGGCCTGTAATTAGACTGTCGCCCGGCTTCAGAGAATGTGCCTGTCAGCACCCCTGGCTCCTCTGCCTCTGCAGAGGCCCCTTTGCTTGCTGGCGAGACTTCATCTCCACGCACAGCACCATCCTTGGAAATGAGGTGATGTCTGTTTTTCCCGTGACCCTCTTTTACTTGGGGTCAGCTGAGACAAGGCCTGCAGGCCACGGATGGATGGAGAGGCAGATGACAGAGCAGTCCCGGCAGGGAGGGCAAGGAAGGGATCCTGGAAGAGAACTCTGCTACGTCCTCTGCTAGGCTGCCAGGCCACTGCACTACAGGTTCTGAAACAAGTTAGGGTTTCTTGGGGTTCCCTGACATAACTGTCCTCACCCTGACATCTCAGCCTGAGAGGGAGGAGTGAAGGATACAAGTGTCAGGCAGACCTAGCCTGAATCCTGTCTTTGCCCCTTACTAGCTGTGCGACCTTTGACAAGTGACTTCCCTGTTCTGGGCTTCAAAGTCTCAATTGGTCAAATTGGGGCAAATGACACTTGTTATGAAGATTAAATAAACGCAAAACACTTGGACACACTAATAACCCCAAACAATACATGATAGCTGTCCTTTTCATTAGCCAGGTTCCATCCCGTTTCCTTCCTAAATAGGCACAGCATATGACTGTGCTTTTGCCCATGCGGGTCCCTCTACCCGGAATATCAATATTCTGCATGATTTGTTTAGCAAACTTCTATTGATTCTCCAAGGCCCAGTTCAGATGCCCCTTCCTCTATGAAGCCTTCCCTGACTCCCTGAGCAGTTGGTTACTTTGTCATTTGTACTCCAACAGTAATTTGCTTTTGCTTTTGATACAATCCAGTCATATTGCATGGTAACTATTGTAACTGTTCCCACTGCTGCCAACCCACCGCCCCCAGTCTCTGCGACCCACTGCCGCTGACCCACCGCCCACAATCCTTGCTGTGCCCTGAGCCCTTGGCTAGGCTGTGAGATTATGAAAGATAAGGCCTCTGCATGTTCTTCCTGGTAATTCACAGAGTGGATGTTTTGTGATTCTTTAGCTGAATGAATAAATGACGGCTGGAAACAAATAAATGGACAAATGGATGATTATAGGGAACATCAAACATTGACATAAGAAAAGAACAGGGCTGGGTGCGGTGGCTCATGCCTGTAATCCCAGCACTTTGGGAGGCCAAGGCAGGAGGATCACCTGAGGTCAGGAGCTCAAGACCAGCCTGACCAACGTGCAGAAACCCCGTATCTACTAAAAATACAAAACTAGCCAGGTGTGGTGGTGCATACCTGTAATCCCAACTATTTGGAAGGCTGAGGCAGGAGAATCACTTGAACCCGGGAGGCAGAGGTTGCAGTGAGCTGAGATTGCGCCATTGTACTCCAGCCTGGGCAACAAGAGAAAAAGTCCATCTCCAACAAAAACAAAAAAGAAAAGCACAGGTCCAAGGAAACCTTGCCTTTTCCCCATATATTGCTTTATTCAAGCCCAGGCTGGGTAAACATTCAGGAATAGAAGGAAAGATATATTCTGCCTGGAGAGAGGCCACCTAGGATGGAAAATCATGGACAGAAACTGGAGACAAAGGAGGAATTCTAGACTCATCTGCCCAGGTACCTGCTGAGTGACCTCAGTCCAGTCTCTTAGCCTTTCTCTGCTGCAGCACAGAAGGCTTCATAAAGCCCCAATCCCGGGGCTGGGGGAAGAAACCCAAAGTCTGAAGAATGTAGAGGCCAAGCTAAGGTCAGCCATGGCTGATGGCCTTTCAGGAAGGCCCCACTCTTTGACCCATGGACAGCAGAGACTGGTGACACCTGCCAGCCACACCCTGGAGAAGGAGGGGCCTCAACCACAGTCACCGCTGTCTATGAGCTGGAGTGTTTCCAAGAGAGGACCCTGCGGAAGGAGCCAGGCACTGGTTGCTGGAGTGAGCATCAATTGTAGATACAGAGTGTCTGGAGCTGACCACACCCCAGCATCACAGAGGTCACTTACTCCCAGTCCAAAGAGGCCTTCTGTCACCTCCTAGCACACTCCAATTCTTCCAACTCTGCAGGCTTTGTGCTCCCCTGGGCTGGCCCTTTCTCCTCATTCTGGCCACATTGTAAAGTTATCTCCTTAGGGACCTCCTCTAACCGCCCCACCTAAAGTGCCTCTCTCATTCCCAGTCTCTCTTCAGTTCTCCGCCTGATTTTATTGTCTTCCCAGCACCCCTTCCACTCTGAACCATCTCATCTGCTTACTGTCTGACCCTCCTTTATGCCCTCGGTGGTGAGTCAATGACCTGGTCTCTCCTGGTGAGGTTTATCCCCACATCTTAGCCCAAGCCTAGTACAGAGTGGGCCACAGGGGTTGAGTGAATGTTTAAGTGAATGAGTGAGCTATGAATAAGTAAGTGGATGGACGGACGGATGGATGGATGGATGGATGGATCGATGAGTGGGCCAAACTCTCTGAATCTAAGCGGGAACAGGACTCCATGTGTGGTAGCAGACCAACAGGCTATGGGTTTTCTCAAGTGCATCTTGACACCTGGGTCCTGCGTTGAGCTCTTGGAGCTCTGGACGGTCCAATTTGTGGCTGTACTCCCAGTTGCCAGCACAGGACCAGAATAGGTGCCCAGAAACTGGACATGCCTAGGTCCAGTGGATGGACAGGAGCCATTGAGAAGCAATTAAAAACATGGCTCAGGAGTCAGGAGTGGATGACCTGAGTTTAAATCTCAGCTGTGACACTTTCTCAATGAGACCCAGAGCATGTTTTTTACCCTCTCAGGGCCCCAATTTCCTTAAGTACCAAAAAGATGATATTGGTAGCTACCCCTGGGGATATTGTGAAGACAGGGTAAGACAATGCATAGAAAGTGCTGGCACTCCATAACAACACAACACATTGACATCACAGCCCATGGCTCCAGCACCTGCTGAGGGCCTGGCCCACCACTGTGGGCACCTAGTAGGTACTAGTTAGATAAGCAATTAAGTCACGTAAAAAGCGATGCCACCTTCAGCCTCCCTCCCAGGCCATCCAGGGTCTTCCTCAGTTGAGACCCTTCAACAGCTCCCTTTGCTGCTCCTGCACTGCCACCCTCCCCTGAGCTGTAGCTACATCGTGGATAAAACCAGCAGGCATGGTGTGCTGGAGAGAAGGGTGGGAACCCCTTGATTTGGTTTTCTTGGTCAGAGAGTCTACTTGGCAAGCACAGTCCTGTTGCCTACTCTGTGAAGCTGAAATAAGGAACAGAATCCCAAAATATCAGGGATCGTCACAGACTCTCCCAGCCGGGAGGACATAGAAAAGACATTCAGGCTTTTCTCCTTCAAGAACAGGGAAACTGAGGCCCAGCTTGGGAAGCAGACTTGCAAATACTGATGGCAGAACGGGGACCCCTTCCTTGACTCCTTGGCTCCCAGAGCTGCAGCTCTAAAGGGAGTGTTGCCCTCAGAAATGAAGCCTTTATGTTTCCTGAGGAAAAGTCAGGTCATACGGGGAGAGTTTTAATTTGTTTGAAAAGGCTACAGCCACCTCCCAGACAATCTTAAAAATGAAAACAAACAGAACACGAAACAAAAGCAAAAACATCTCTGACTGGCATAAACAACAAAGAGGTGGCTAGCTGGGGACTGGCCGGGTCTGGTGTCCCCTTACCCTTAGTTCCACCCCACCGGGGTGCTGCCAGTATTGACCCCTACCCGAGTCCCTCACCCCACAATGCAGCGATGGTTGTGGCACTGAAGCTACAATCTAAACAACATCTGTTCGGGGCTTTCCTAGAAGTCCCCAGTCAGCCTCCCTTGCATCTCAGTTGCCTAAATTGGGTCTCGTGCCCATTCCTAAGTCAGCCCCTGTGGTTCCTATTGGCAAAGACTGGCTTAACATATTTCTCCTTTCAACAGATATTTACTAAGTATCTGCTATAGGCAGCATAGCTATGAACAAAATAGAAGAAAGTTCTAAAACTTGACATATTCTAGCAAGAGGGAAATAAGTAAAGTACGCAGTGCTGTTAGATATTATCAGTGCTATGGAAAAAAGTGCAGCAGAGAAGCCAGATGCGGAGTGCAAGTCTGGGAAGTTGCGATGTTAACTCGGGTGTCTAAGCAGAGAATGAAGGAGGTGAGGGAGTGAGCATGAGGGCATCAAGGGGAAGGGCGTTCCGGGCAGTGGCGACAGTGATGCAAAGGCCCTGAGGCAGAAGTATACCTGGTATATTTCACAAACAACAAGGAAATCAAATGACTAAAGCAGAGTAAGGGAGGGGGACATGGTAGGAGAGGGGTTGGGGTCAGGGAGGTAAGGGGGCAGGAGGTATGGCCCTGGAGGCCCGTGGTGAGTATTCTGGCTTCTACTTTGTTTTTGGTTTTTGTTGTTGTTGTTGTTTGCTTTTTGAGACAGAATTTTGTTCTTGTTGCCCGGGCTGGAGTGCAACGGCATGATCTCAGCTCACTGCAACCTCCGCCTCCCAGGTTCAAGCAATTCTCATGACTCAACCTCCCGAGTAGCTGGGATTACAGGCGCCTGCCACCATGCCTGGCTAATTTTTATATTTTTAGTAGAGTCAGGGTTTCACCATGTTTTGGCCAGGCTGGTCTCGAACTCCTGATCTCAGGTGATCCACCTACCCTGGCCTCCCAAAGTGCTGGGATTACAGGTGTGAGCCATCATGGCCAGCCTCTACTTTGACTTAGATAGGAGGCCCATGGAGAATTTTGAGTAGAGAAATGTCTCTATTTAAAATCTCATTTAGGTTTTAAAACAGAGGTGTTTAATCTTGGCTGCACAGTGGAATCACCTGTCAGGCATTGAGAATTTTACAATTTTACAATTAGAAAATACAGATACCTGGGGTCCACTCACAGAGGTTCTGATGTCATCCGTCAGGGTCAGGGTCTGGGAATCAGCATTTTAAAAGCCCTCCCCAAGACAGGCTATGCACAGATGAGGTTGAAAGGCATGGGTCTATGTGCTGAGGACTCCCAAATCCTTATCGCTGACTCTCCACTCTCTTGAGCATGACTCTCCCTTTATGTCCATATTTTGTGGTCAGCTCCAACTTCAGGTCTCCATTTGGATGTGTAATCATCAAAATAATCATCTCCAACTTAATCGAACCTCAATCTGATTTCTGACCTCTCCCAAACCTGCTCTTCCTATGACGTCCTCTGTCTAGTTCCTCAGGCCGAAACCTTAGTGTTATCCTTGACTCCTCTTTTGCTTTAACATCTGATTCTTTACTTTTGAAACATACCCAGAAAGTATAGCCACTCGCACGTCCACTGCCGCTACCCAAACCGAGGTCCTCGTGACTGCCAGGTCTTCTGCCCCTGCCTCCAGAGGCACTTCCCAAGCCTGGCTTCTGTGGATTCACGTGGGAGCTTTAAAAACTGTGGATGCTTGAGTCCTCAGAGTCCACTGAGACTTTTACAAGCTCCCCAAGTGATTGCATTGTAGAGCCAGAGTTGATGTACAATGCAATCAATCAGTACAACCTCTGATGAGCATGGTATTAAAACCTATGGATCTGGCTGTGGCCACCTGGAGAGAGGATACAGCTAGAGAAGCAAAAGTCAGAGACTGAGCAGTGGCAGAGAGAGGCCGGAAATGAGGAGGAACCAGGAAGAGACAAAAAAGAGACAGACCCAGTCACTGCTGCAGGGGTGGGAAGGGCCCTTGATCAATATAACTAGCTGCTTGAGCTATAGTGGAAAAGTCAGCTTCCCCAGGGCCCAGGGGAGCATGGAGAAAGGGAGGATGGATATTTGGCTCAGATTTTCCTGGGGCAAGGGAAGGAACAGGAGGGATGCAACAAATATATACTAAACCAATAAAGACAATGATGGTAATGAAAATAAAAATAATGCTGAGAGAGAAAAAGCGTGCTCTCTTCCTTTTCTTATAAAGCCACAACTCCTACTGCATTATAGCCCCACCCTTATGACATTATTTAACCTCAGTGACCTCCTAAAAGACCTAGCTTTTGACCACACCTCACTGCAAGGGAGCCTACAAAATGCAATTCAGCTGTGTGCTCAGGAAGACAAGGACAGCATGGCTGTTGTCGAAAGCAGTGCAAGAAGCAGGTGGGAAGGTACCCCAGATAGATGGGTCATTGTGTGCCAAAGTCTGGAGGAAGACGAGCAAGGTGAACCGGACACCGCCACACGCTCAGCTGTCTGGCTCTGGGTGCAGGAGTGGGGAATGGTGGGAGGGAAGTGACTATGTTGGGCAACCAGATTCCCTGGCCCTTAATTAGCTGGGTGTGGTGTCCTGTGCCTGTGGTCCCAGCTACTCAGGAGGCTGAGGTGGGAGGATGGCTTGAGCCCAGGAGGTCAAGGATGCAGTGAGCTGTGATTGCACCACTGCATTGCAGCCTGGGCAGCAGAGCAAGACTGTGTCGCAAAAAAAAAAAAAAAAAAAAAAGAAAAAGAAAAGAAAAGATTCCCTGGTTCTTAAAGGGGGTCATGGGCAGAGTTCATGCTCAAGACCATCACTTAGGGGTAGCTTGGCTCAAATGGCTGAAGTTTCTTCCAACTTAGACAATCGAGTATTTCTGTGAACGCAGGATTTCAAAGGATTCTTTTTTTTTTTTCCCATTTATTTATTTTATTGCATTTTAGGTTTTGGGGTACATGTGAAGAACATGCAAAATTGTTGCATAGGAACACACCTGGCAGTGTGATCTGCTGCCTTCCTCCCCATCACCTACATCTGGCATTTCTCCCCCTGCTATCCCTCCCCAGCTTCCCACCCCCCACCGTCCCTCCCCTATTTCCCCCCAACTGACCCCAGTGTGTAGTGCTCCCCTCCCTGTGTCCATATGTTCTCATTGTTCAACACCTACCTATGAGTGAGAACATGCGGTGTTTGATCTTCTGCTCTTCTGTCAGTTTGCTGAGAAACTTTAACCATTCATGTATTAATAGGGAACACACTGGGTGCAGTGGCTCGAGACTGTAATCCCAGCACTTTGGGAGGCCGAGGTGGGTGGATCACAAGGTCAGGAGTTCAAGACCAGCCTGACCAAGATAGTGAAACCCCGTCTCTACTAAAAATACAAAAATTAGCCAGGCGTGGTGGCAGGTGCTTGTAATCCTAACTACTCGGGAGGCTGAGGCAGAGAATTGCTTGAACCCAGGAGGCGGAGGTTACAGTGAGCCGAGTTTGCGCCACTGCACTGCAGCCTGGGCAACAGAGCGAGGCTCTGTCTCAAAAAAAAAAAAATAGGGAACACAATATATATATACTCATTTTGTTCCACATTTGAAAAGTGAAGAGAGTCAATCATGACGAACCTCCCTCCCACCCTCTCTCAGGCATACAGCCTTTCTCCTCCCTCGAGGCAGCCAATGCTATCAGTTTCATGCGTAATCTTGCAGTGATGTTTTATGCAAATATAAATAATATATATCCATTCTTTCTTTCGCCCAGTTTTGTCCTAGTTGTAGCATGCTGAACGTAGTATCCCGATCCTTATTTTTGTCTGAGATTTTTTTCATGATGGTATGCAAAGAGCCTTCTTGATGACAGCATAGAACTCCACTCTGACCCTACTACCAGGATAGTCCCCTATTGATGGACAGTTAGGTTATTTCTAATTTATAAATAAATTACAGTAATTACGTTTGCACATGTCATTTCACGCAGGAGTGGGCCTATTTGCAGTATAAACTCATAGGAACTGGACTTCTGGGTGAAAGGGCTGTACTGTTCTAGCATAATTGGCTGTGAACCGCCCAGCCACTGCACCTGTCCTTCTGTCTGGGTCCCTCCCGAGTCCCGCCTAATGATGCAGACCTGGGTGACGGTCCTGGGAGTCTAGGGGGTCCATCTATCTGGGGTACCCGCCTACCAACTTCTTGCACTACTTTCAACAATAACCATGCTTTCCTTGTCCTCCTGAGCACACAGCTGAATTGCATTTTCTAGGCTTTCTTGCAGTTAGGTGGTCCCTGGCATGGTTCTGTGCCCCTCAGAAGATGGCAGTGCCCAGTGTGGCCTCCTCAGATGCTTGGCTGGAGACGTCTCAGGGAGGCCATCCCGTGACCCCCCTGCCCATCATCCCACATTAAGAATATTTATTTCACTTCCCCTCTTCAACCACCAGCCCCATTCCTGTCCCCTCCTCCAGCACCATGACTTCACCCCTCACTCCCAGAACAGAGACAAAGGCCACCTTTGGTAGCACTGTGATGGCCAGAACAATGTCACCTCCAAAGACATCCATGGCCTAATCCACAAAATCTGTGACCATGTTGCCTTACATCGTTAAAGAGACTTTGAGATCTGAAGTAAAGGATCTCGTGCTGGAGAGATTATTTTGCATTATGTGGCTGAGTCCGGGGTAATTGCTAGGATCCTTAAAAAATGGAGAAGAAAGGCCCAAAGTGAGAGTCAGAGAGAGTCTGGAAGATGTGATGCTGCCGGCTTTGGGGTTGGAGGGAAGGGTCGTGAACCAGGGTATACAGGTGGCTTCCAGAAACTGGAAACGGCAAAGGTATGGCTTCTCTCCCAAAGCGTCCAGGAGGCATGCAATCCTGCTGACACACTGGTTTTAGCACAGTGAGACCCATTTTGGACTCCTGACCTGCAGAACTGTAAGGTAATAAATTCGTGCTGTTTTAAGCGCCTAGTAATCTTTCACAGCAGTAACAGGAGACTAATACAACAGTCCTCAAACCGCCCCCGCAGGAGCCCAGTGCTGCCTCTTCTGCCTCTTGAGCTGCCTGACTTCTCGCAGGAGGCCTGGCTTCAAATCCCTGTTTTCCTTACCCACTGGGTGCTTTGGGGCACATACAGCATTTCTTTGAGCCTCGGTTCTCTCATCTGCAAAATGCAGCTCATGATCAAACTGCCACAAGGTTGCTGGGAGGTTAAATGAGATGATGCTTGTGAAGTCTCTTAGCAACTGTGCCTGCCATGAAATCGGTGCTTGATATTTTTGGACGTCAAGCATCATTCTGAAACTTTCAGTTGTGCTCCCAGAACCTACTCCTGCTCTGGCCCTGGCTAGGGCCCCAGCTTCCCCTAAGGGGACAGCCCCTTTCTGCAGTGCTGAGACCCAGCAGAGACCCTCAGGGAGGTAAGTCTCTTCTTCCAACTGGCCCCAAGGAACCAGGGTCCTGAGTGCTGTCCTCAGCAAACAGGAGACTCAACCTAGGTTAGAATTTTTTTTTTTTTTTTTTTTTTTTTTTGCCGCTTCCCAGCTGTGTGTCATTGGGGGAGTTACTCCACCACTCTGAGCCTCAGTTTCCTCCTTTATAGAATGCCCACAGTGAGCCCTAGACCAGGATGCTGGCTGAGGGTTAAGTGTGCTTAAGGCTAGGCACATAGTAGGTACTGGATAAACAACTTTAGAGCACTGCCCTCTCAGCCAGGACCAGACCCAGGCTTGGTGGACCTGGGGGCTCATCCAGTGTGCAGCCCCTCTTTAAGAAGGACCATCTGAACTTACAAACATACAATACAGCTTCGGATGGGGCCTATGACTGGGAGGCGTCCTGAGGCCTGAACTTCATTCGCTTCTGCTCTCTGCGCTCAACCCCTCCTCCTCCTCCATAATGACCCGGCCACACACGTTCCAGAAAAGACCCTCGCAACCAGCCTGGATAAGCCCCAGGAGCCTGAGATATTCTGAAACTGTCAGAGGCAGTGACCACCTCAGCCTCGCAGCAGGATCCAAGCTCCCTTGGTAAGTGAGCAAGACTTTTGATGAAACAAAATCAAAATCCCTCTCCGATGAGATCAGCTCCTTGGAAAAGCGCGCACAGTTCACCTCTACCTTGCTTGGACAGTAGAGTTGCCAGATTAAAACAACGACTATATATGTGTGAATTTGATTTAATTTGGATTCCAGATGATGAATAATTTTTTTAGTATAAGTATATCCCAGATATTGCCTGGGACATTTAACTGGATGTCCTGAATTTTATCTGGCAGCCCTGTCTTCAGAGACCCAGCAACATCTGGTTCAGTGCCACGGAAACCAAATCAAAACTTCTTCCAGGCAAGAATGTGGCTATTCAAACTCAGGGTGTGTTTGAAGAAGTGTTCCTGCTTTGAGAAGCAGCTGGGGGCCCTTGAACTTCAGCAGAAGAATAACCAGTGGCAGAGGGAAGGATATGGCAAGCTACCCCCAAGCAGGTTGGTGCATTTAACAGATGCGCCCAGAGCCAGGTGGTCAGGGCCTGAATTGTAGCCTTACATGAGCCCTGTAGCCACCCTCAGAGAGGTGTTAGCACACCCATTTCTGCAGAATTGAAAGCTAGAGGCCAGCAGGGAAAGAACACCTTGTGGTCATCTACTATATGCTGGCATTTTACAAGTATTAACTCACAGCTAGGAGTGGGCAGATTTTTATAGTTGTTGCTATTAATATAATGCAAGCATCAGAGAAGCATGATATGAAAAATTATTCTTCCTCACATTTGAGAGCACTCAACCTCTTAAACCCCTCAGTGATTTCTCACCCTCATCACTATTGACATCTAGGGCCAAACAATGTTTTTGTCGTGGGCTGGTCTGTGCACTGCAGAATGTTTAGACACATTCTTGGCCTCTAGCCACTCAATGACAGTGGCACCCCCCATCTATCTGTGACAGCCAAAAAAATGACTCCAGTCGTTGCCAAATGTCCCGCAGGAGGCAAAATTGCCCTTGCAAGAACCACTGCTCTAGCATAATCATTGTTAATCATTTTGCAAAAGGAAAATAAATCTTGGGACCCCAAAATCACTAGGCCAAAGGGAAATGTCAAGCTGGGAACTGTGTCAGGCAAACCCACTGCCCATTTTATTCCTCAATAAGATAGCTACAAAGATGATTAAAAGCTTCATGGCTTCCTCACAATTTGCCCACAAGGAAATTCCTTGCAGGCCTCGAGATCTTTACCCTGGGAATCCCAGTTCCCTTGAATTTCATCCTGGCAATGTAAATCAACAGCTGATCTTCAGAGATGTGGGACAGAAAGTCATCCCTCTGCTCACCTGAAACAAATGTATATCTGATTGCCTCCTCTGCCCTATTGTTCAATAAAAATGCTGATTCACTGAGCCAGACTAAGGCATAAGTGACTATTCTTCTACCCCACCCCCACCACACGTAAATTGTGTATTCGGTGAAAGGCTGATTAAAGACTCAAAAGAATGCGACTGTTTGTCTCTTGCCTACCTATGACCTGAAAACCCACCCCCTCCACCTTTCCGGACCTAACCAATGTACATCTTATACATCTTGATTGATGTTTCTTGTCTCCCTAAAATATATAAGAACAAGCTGTGTCTCAACTACCTTGCGGCTAAACAATTTTTGGCATCAGGACCTCCTGAGGATGTCATGGGTGCTTCCTTAACCTCAGACTTGTCTCAGATACTTTGGGTTCACACTTACTTGAGAATATTTTTAGAATATATCTAAATATATGAGTATGCTTTTAAAAAACAAAACATAGCTGGGCTTGTAATTCCAGCTACTTGGGAGGCTGAGGCAGGAGAATCCCTTGAACCCAGGAGGCAGAGGTTGCAGTGAGCCAAGATAGCACCATTGCACTTCAGCCTGGGCAACAAGAGCGAAACTCTGTTTCGAACAAAACAAAACAAAACCAACCAACAACCAACAAACAAAAAGCAAGACAAGGCCAGGTGCAGTGGCTCACTCCTGTAATCCTAACAGGTGGGATTACAGGATCTCTTGAGCCCAGGAGTTTGAGATCAGCCTAGGCAACATGGTGAAACCCCATCTCTACTAAAAATATAAAAAAACTAGCCAGGTGTGGTGGTAGACGGCTGTAGTCCCAGCTACTTGGGAGGATGGCTTGAGCCCGGGAGGAGGAGGTTGCAGTGAGCTGTGATTGAACCACTGCACTCTAGCCTGGGTGGCAGAGCGAGAGCTTGTCTCAAAAAAGTTTTTTAAAATACAGGTTAATATATATACCTCTTTTATCACTTGCTTTTTTTACTTACCAGAATGTCTTGAACATATTTCTGTATACCCCGCTCATGAATCTGCATTTCTTCTTTGAACAACTGCGTGGTATTTTTTTGTGTGTGAGTATTGCCATCATTGATGTAACCAGTTCCCTCACTGTTGAGGCAGTTGTTTCTAGTGTTTTGCTGTTACAAACAATATTCCACTCAGCATTCTCACACATGTATCTTAATACAACCATACGATAAACCCCTAAAGATGGCATTGCTGGGCCACAGGTATGCACATTTTTAATTTGATGTGCCATATTGTTATCCAAAATAGTTTGCACCAATTTATTCCATTGCCACTCATATCTTGATGAAAAGTACCAAACATTTAGTGGGCATTGACTGTAATTCATACACTATGTTAAGAAATTTGCATGTGCTATCTTATTTAACTCTCACTATAATTCTACTGGTAGGAATTAATATTATTTCCATTTTACAAATGAAGAAACTTTGGCTTATAGAGATTAAGAGTATTTTCTAAACTTGTCAGTAACATTACTGGGATCCCAACCCAGCGCTCTCTCAGTCTAAAACCTGTTTTCTTCACCAATACATTTACTCTTCATAACAATTGTGTGAGCTGGGCCCCATTATTCCCGTTTCTAATGGGATTACTGAGCCTCTAAGCAGTTAAAGTCAGCTACTCAGGGACATAGAACCCAATCACAAATCTGAGCCAGAATCTGCGTTCTTTTCTTGAGATTCCATGCCACTTCCTCCAGGAAGTTCTCTGGGATTACTCCAGCCATCCCTATCATCTAACTCCCAATAGCAGCTCCTTGGGAGCCCTGGGAATCCGCAGCAGGCATTTTAACCCAGAGTGCATAGGTGTGTGGGTGTATGAGTTCCCATCGACATTAAAGTCAGATAGATCTAGATTAGAAACCCCTTTGCCATCTACCTTCTGAAGTGAACTAGGGCAAGAGATCCTCCCTCTTGGGATCTCAGTTATTTCATCATCATGATGCTTGTTATTACTGTTGCTAATAGTAGCAAGATAATAGTGGTTACCACTTATGGAGAGCCTTCTCTGTACCACATTTTACAGTGGGTGGTGTCTTAGTTTAGATTCTTCAGGAGGCAGACACTGAGATAAGGATTTGGGGCAAGATTTTATTTGGGAGGTGATCCCAGGTATCTTGGTGAGGGACTGGGGAAGTGACACAGGGAATGGAGTAAAACCATGGGATGGTGTGTAATGAACAGGTAATTGTCAAGGCTAGCTGGGCTCTAGCCTGCTGGGGACCTCTGAGAAGACATGTGGCTCACACCATGGAATACCCTACCCAGGCAACCCTCAGTGGTTGGGGGTCGTTCCTGCTTTATTGACTGCGAGGCATTCTGCAGACTCAGATGGGGGCTGGGGTACTGTCTGCAGGTGGCCAGTAGTAGCCTCCCTGCAGGCAATTTACAGGAGCTTTAGAATGAATTAATTACCATCACATTGTGTTTACCACTGACCTTATGTTTTAATTACCACTGACCTAATTGCCATTGACCTTGTGTGTTTTTCCTGCTAGTTCTCTCACTCCTTGGAGGGTCTATGCCTTATACCTCACCTAGGTTTTTCGCATTACCATGCTGGGCATGGCATAAATCTCCATAAGTTGAGGCTGACCATTTGAATCCTTCAGTCACCAGCAAATATTTACTGGGTACTTACTATGTGCTATGTGCTGTTTAAGAAATTGTAGACTTCATTTTTTTTAGCAGTTTATAGAAAAACGAGTGGAAAATACAGAGTTCTCATCTACTTCTAAAGACCCCCATCCCCTTACCACCTGTTATTAACATCTTGCATTGGTGTGCTACATTTGTTACAACTGATGAGCCAATATTGACACATTTTTATTAACTAAAGCCTATAGTTGACATTAGGGTTCCCTTTTTGTGTTGTACATTCTATGGCTTTGCACAAAGGCACCCTGACATGCATGATACCACCGTTCCCTGTGTGCCACTTACACAGCCCTTCCTGCTTCCCGCCCCTTCCCTCCAACCCATGGCTCTGGTGATTGTTTCAGTGCTGGGGGTACAGCTGGGACAAAATAACATTTCTGTTTTCATGGAGCTGGCATTTTAGTGGGTAGAGGGATAATATGTAAGCCAGCAAATAACACACCCAAGTCCAGGCGACGGTAGATGCCGTGAAGAGAATTTGTGTGGCTGGGGGAGGGGAGCTCTTGTTTAGACAGGATGGTCAGCAGAGGCCTCTTTTAAGAGATGACACTTGAGTAGAACCTTCGCCGGCTGGAGATCCAAAGAGGCCAGTCTGTGACCAGCCGCAGAGGCTCCTGGGAGCCCTGGGCTCAGATGTCTGTGCTGCTGAGAAGTTGTGAAAGATCCCACAGGCCACAGTGTGTGGACCAGAAAGGCACATTGATCTCTCACAGTCAGGGGAGGTGTCATGGTTGAACTGGGTCCTCCCATCTCAAATTCATATGTTGATGTCCTAACCCCTAGTGCCTCAAAATGTGACCCTATTTACAGAAAACATCTTTTATTTTTTTTTTGTCAGATGAAGTCTTGCTCTGTCACCCAGGCTGGAGTGCAGTGGCACCATCTCAGCTCACTGCAACCTCTGCCTCCCAGGTTCAAGTGAGTGATTCTTATGCTCAGCCTCTCGAGTAGCTGGGACTGCAGGTATGCACCACCATACCTGGCTATTTTGTTGCTGTTGTTGTATTTTTTTAGTAGAGACAGGGTTTCAACATGTTGGCCAGGCTGGTCTCGAACTTCTGGCCTCAAGTGATCCACCCACCTTGGCCTTCCAAAGTTCTGGGATTGCAGGCATGAGCCACTGCACCTGGCCAGAAAGAAAAAGATTAAGAAGTTAAATAGGCCAGCGCAGTAATTCATGCCTGTAATCCCAGCACTTTGGGAGGCCGAGGTGGGCAGATCATGAGTTCAGGAGTTTGAGACCAGCCTAGCCAATATGGTGAAACCCTGGATCTACAAAAAATACAGAAAAATTAGTTGGGCGTGGTGGCACACGCCTGTAGTCCCAGCTACTCGGGAGGAATCACTTGAACCCAGGAGGTGGAGGTTGCAGTGAGCCGAGATAGGCCATTGCACTCCAGCCTGGGCGACGGAGTGAGACTCCGTCTCGGAAAAAAAAGAAGTTCAATAAAGCCATTAGGGTGTCCCTTAATCTAATATGAATGGTGTCCTTATAAGAAGAGGAAATTAGGACACAAACACACACAGAGGGAAGACCATGTGAATAAAGATGGCATCTGCAAGCCAAGGAGAGAGGCCTCAAGATAAACCAACCCTGCCCACACCTTGATCTTGGATTTCCAGTCTTTGGAACTACGAGGCAATAAATATCTGCGGTTTAAGCATCCTAGTCTGTGGTATTATGTCCTGGCAGCTGGAGCAAGCTAGCACAGGGGTCAAGAAACCTGCCTCTCCGTTCTCCCAGCCCTCTCATCCCATGCAGAGATGTTAGCAATCGTGATTGGCTGTCACTGAAACAATCTGGGTCCCGGCAGCTGCTCTGCAGTGGCCTTTCCATTTGTGGGGAGCAGAGCTAGCTGCTCTCTCTGCCTTGCTCTATGACTCGCTGCTGGTTTTGGAGGCCACTCGCAGAGACTGGGCATGCCCAGAACAGCATCAGAGACATCTGCAATCTGACAGGCAGAGGTCAAGGCCCCATTCTTCCATCCACTTAGCAGTTGTGTGACCTTGAGTGGGTTACTTCGCCTTCAAAGCCTCAGTTTCCATATCTGTTCGATAAGGGGAAGTGATGGTTCCTGCCTC
The DNA here is from genome assembly GCF_009761245.1 of Sapajus apella. Taxonomy (NCBI): domain Eukaryota; kingdom Metazoa; phylum Chordata; class Mammalia; order Primates; family Cebidae; genus Sapajus; species Sapajus apella. The sequence continues at coordinate 3,227,581 of NW_022437057.1, forward strand.
CTGGGGGTTGTCAGGGGAACCAAATGAGTGAATGTGTGAGAATCACTCAGCACTCAGCCCACCCAGTACACAGATGAGATTAGCAACTCTTTCATTCTGCATAGCTTTGTCTTTGCAATGAGTCTGATTCCCATTTTATGCAAGAAACCTGACCTAAGGACACTTTCCACTGACCAGGCAGTTGACCCACAGCCTTGAAGACAGGACCAACCACCGCCTGGCTGCTTCTGCCCCCAATCCTCTGGTGGAACAGGTGGTGCAGTTGGCTGTGGCATCAATATCACTGAAGTCCCAGCTGTGGGCCCTGGCCTTGTAAATAAGTCTCAAAAAGCCAACTCCACTGTTTGTCCCACCCTAGCCCCTTGAGTCAGCAGGACTGCCCTAAAACAGCTCAAGAAAGGACTTTCTACGACATTTCCAGCTTTTCATTTTCCTAGTTCCATTCTAAATCGCCTCTCTGGACCTCAGTTTCCTCATTTGAAAAATGGGTGGAGGGGTTCAGTGCTTTCTCAGGCTTCCCCTACAAAGTAGAACCATCTAGGAATTCTGCCTGAAATCGCATTGGGGGAAGTCATGCCATGGTGACAGTCACACTGAATGACAACTCTTATTGACTGTACATTTCCTATATCAGGTACTTTCCATACATTCTCTCATTTTATGTCCGACAAAGAGCGCATGAGGTGGTTGGTAGTGTCCGTATTTCCCAGATACCTAGAGATGCTCGGTGATATTTTCAAGGTCTCACGCTAGTACAGTTGGCAGAGCTGAGACTTGAACTCAAGTCTGTCTGGGATTAAAGCCTGTGTCTCCTGCATCCTGACCCTGACCCCACGGAGTGTGTCATGGCTTAGAGTTTTAGGGTTTAGTTGTTTTGTTTTTAGGCAAAACACTGTTTTATCTGAATTACAATTCAGTTCAGGTTCTTTTAAAAATTCACAACAACACAGGTGACTTCTGTATTCTAGCAGCAAGGTTGCTGCCTGGAGCACAAGTTTTACAGCCCAGCTTTTCCTTTTCTCTTCCTTGGGAGGGGAAACATCCTGTACCATGAGCATTTGCTTTAATTTTTACACACACACACACACACACACACAGAGAGAGAGAGAGAGAGAGAGAGAGAGAGAGAGATATGTTTCTCCAGCTCTCCTTTGAAATGGAGGGAGTAAGGTCTGGCACAGTGGCTCAGGCCTGTAATTCCAACACTTTGGCAGGCCGAAGTGAGTGGATCACTTGAGCTCAGGAGTTTAAGATCAGCCTGGGCAACATGGTAAAACTCATCTCTACAAAAAATAAAAAATTAGGCAGTCATACTGGCACATATCTGTAGTCCCACCTACTTAGGAGGCAGAGATGGGAGGATCACTTGAGCCCAGAAGGAGGAGGCTGAAGTGAGCTGTGCTTGCGCCCCTGCACTCTAGCCTGGGTGACAGAGTTGAGACTCTATCTTAGAAAAATAAAATGAAATGGAGGGAGCAAAGAACAGAGATATTGTTGAGGCTTAGGGCTGAAATTAAAGTTCAAACTAAATCCTAAAGAAGTTGACTATGCTGATTTCCTCTGGATGTTAAAAAGCCTGCCAGAAGGATGCTAATTGTCAAGGCCTCCCAGGGCTGGGAGGAGTTTCCCAGAATGCACTGTGAGTGAGGCAGACAAGGCTGCATGGGCCCAGTTCCCTTTGTTCTGCACGTGGTTTGCTGCAGCGTGGCATGATGGAGACAGATACACGTGAAAACATTTTGTACACTGGATAGCGTACAATAAGAAGAAGGAGGAGGAAGAGGGGAATGTGGCTCAGGCGGCCTGGATTCAGGATCAGCTTTGCCCCCAACTAACTGTATGACCTGGAGGAAGTTACTTATCTGGATGCGTCTGTCCCTAAGAAATAGTTGGACACTAGACTATCTCATTGTTCCATTTGAGTCTAACAAAGATGACCTTGGCCAATGCAGCACCAAAGTCTGTTTCTTAGAAACATACTCTAACCAGCAGCAGTAATAACAAAATATAAAAGTAGCTGATATTTATGAAGCACATAGTATGAGCCAAGCACTGAGCAAAATAATTTCGTATGGCTCAGCTCATGTATATCTCCTGATAAAGGCACGAGCTGAATACTTTTATTATCCCCACACTAAAGATGAGAAAACTGAGGCTCAGAGAGGCTAAAGGATTGCTTAAGTCCCTGAGCCAGTAAGTGGCAGCTCTAGGATTCAAATCAAATTTTTCTGTCTCCATGGCCTCCCTCTTAAGCAAAGGTTCAGGTCACAGCATAAGCCTGGATGCTGCAGTGGAGACGGTTAGGGCTAGTAGACAGGCCCTCACTTTAGGGTCACCAACAAGCCAGAGTCTGATCTCCTCCAACTGAGCGTCCCTGGCTTAGGCCGGCCGGCCGTGCTGGAGTGTTACTGGAGTTACACTCCGGAGTGTGATGGAGTGCGCCATTCACTGGGCCAGAAACCTGAGCTGCTCCTGAAAGGCCTGGAAGACAGCTTGGGGCTTGGAGATTGGCTCACACTATCCCAGCTCTTCCTTCTCAGACTAAATGGCTTTTGGACCTTGTTAATGGTGCCATCTTAGATCAGTGCCAGGGGAACCACTGGTCATTTGGGGGTAACTGGGGGGAGCAGGGTAAAGAGGTGGGGTGATAGTGGGCGATTAGCAGCCCCCCTCTTCCTCCTCACCCCTTGGTCCCTATAGCTGACCCACTACCTTCCCCAAGTTGATGTGGCAGAAATTTCTGGAAGGAAGGACACTCAGGTTTGGGAGCCCATTTCATTCCTGCATGTTCACTATTTGTAAGCCCAAGCCACAGCCTGCCTGAAAATTCCAGGCCATACTCCCAGAACCCAACCTGATCTAATATTCATGGAAGCTGATGAGTTATCATCATCATGTATCCCACGCACTGCATTTACTGCTTTGACACTACTTTATAGGAATTACTTCTCCTCTGCCCTGTGCCACATTTTCACCACCCTTCCCCAATAAATCCAGCTCTGAGCAATTTATTAATCTGTAGCTTATCACAATTGTGCTCAGGCCCCAACTTGGAAGAAGGAAACTAACTGGAAATTAATTTATATATCAGGCATTGATTACAGCGTAGAGCCTTTTAAATGTTTGTTTGTAGAAGTGCATGGTAAGGTAAAAAGAATCTTTCAATCAAAAAGACCAGGCCCTGTGTCTTAAAGCTGCCTTTTGCAATGTGATAATGACATTGAATCTGAGTTCATCATGTCCCAGCTAAGGTACTCATATGACGAGTCTATGAGCCAAATGTTATTATTATCACCTCCTATTTTTCAGATGAGGAAACTGAGGTACAGAGAAGTTATATAAATTGCATAAGGCAAATTGCAAGATCACATAAATTGCGAAAGGTAAATTGCTAAGCCCAATTTCCACATATTTGGAAAATAAAAGGTAATAATTCACGATTTACTAGGTTCTTGGGAAGGTTAGATTCTGTAAAGCAGGAGTGCTTAACACAAAGAATGCCTGCCTTGCCTCCCTCCCCTCCCCTCCCCTCCCCTTCCCTCCCCTTCCCTTCCTGCTTGCTTTCTTGCTTTCCAATATTGATCAAAGGCTGCCATGATGTCAGGTCTTATGCTAGGTTGCAGAGAGATGGCGTGAACCAGCAAATGCTGCCCTCTCCTTCACTCTTGTGAGCCTGACATCTTACAAGGGGCAGGCGATAAACCATGACCTTCCCATTGTCCTATGTTCTCTGGCACCAAGAGTATCAGTATTTCCCCTCTTATGGCATCTGTCTTCTCTCTGGTTTTGGGGGTGAGGGGGGACAACTGGAAGACCAAATCCAAGAATCTTTTTCATCTGTTCCCCCATTCTTAGCATTTAATGTGATCAAAACTCTGACCTGGATTGAAGACTAGAGAAGAGACGTGTTTGCCCAAGGCCATCTGAGAAGTGAGCAGCTAGGGCAGGATTTGAACTAGATGTGTCTGACTCAAGCCCCATGATAAGCCCATGTGTTCCAAACTCAGGCAGCCATGATGGGTGCAAAGTCCTTCCCTACCTTGAGCTAAAATCCCCAGCCTGCCATTTGCACCTGACAGTGTTCTATATTCTCAAAATAGGAGTCACTCTGACAAATATTTGGCATTATATTTCTAATGCTCCTCTATTCTTTTTTTTTTTTATTAGAAAGAATGTTGTTTTATTAGAAAGGATGTCTTTTTTTTTTCTCCTGTGGCTCTTGCTGGACCTGCTACCCTTTGTCAAAGTGTCTCTTTAAACAGGATGCCTGAAGTCAAATGGGCCACTTCCAGTGAGTGCCAAAGTGTGGGAATGAGCAGGCTTCCCATCTCCCATAGTGAGTGCTTGCTCCATTAGCTTTTTTGTTGGGCACACCCCGTGAAGCATGATCTTTGAGTCCTCTGGAACCACTAGTTATGGGCATATCTGCTGCTTCTAAGGTGAGGGTGCTGAGGCACCAATGTGCATTGAGCACCTTGTGGATTCCAAGATCAGTTCACACACAGTGTTGCTTTGAGTTGTCTCTGTATGTCTCTGAAGCAGATCTTATTAGTCCCATTTTGCAAATGAGGCAACTGAGGCTGAGAAGGGCTATGATTAGAAACACAAAACTAAGCAAAATCTCCCAGTCTTTTTGCCCACGTGGTCAGGTTTTGAAGCCCAATAGGAAGGACGAATAACCACCACTGTGAAAATAATGAGATTGGATTTGGTTTCTCAGACCTGACATTCATAATAAGTTGGAGTTTCAAATGTTTCAGAACCCAGAGTTCTGGTATGATCCCCAACTATGCCATTTCCCTGAAACTGATCATCATGGCATTCATAAATGTCACAAATAGGACACTATTGTGTTCTGACTCCTGAAGTCTCCATCAGAGACCTGCCCCCATCCCAGCCTCTGTGGTGACACTGACCAGCACTTTTCATGTCTTGACCCAAGGACGAGAAGGAATCCAGTGAAAACACCCTCACTCCCTCCCACTACTGCCAAACTTCTTCAACCCGTCCAAGTGGATATTATGCAAAACCACTGTGGTGGGCATTGGTGGTTTTCAACCAACATTTATTTCTTATTTGGTGTTAACATTTTATTTTCTTTGGGAATTATAATAGATTGGAACATTGCTTTAGTTTCTGCATTCCCCTGTAAGAGAATTATACATCCATGCCCTTTATCACATGACTTTTGAGTGTCTCTCTATTGAAGGGGAGAATATCTCTCCAAGGGACTGATGTTGAGCTTGGTCATGTGGCTTTTGTGAACTGGTGGCACATGAGTGGTTATGAGGTGAGCAGAGGCTCTAAATGTGCATGTGCAGTGTGATTTGGTCTTCTGTGCGCCTATTATCCACAGTGAGAAAAACATGTGTCCTTGTCTACACAGGAGGAGATGCAGATGGTGCAGACCCAAACCCGACATTAGTCTGGAGTCAAGCCCAGCCCCTCCCAGCAGGGATACAACTTATTCTCGGATTTATAAGTAAGAAATAGAAAGGCAGCCAGGTGCAGTGGCTCATGCCTGTAATCCCAGCACTTTGGGAGACTGAGGCGGGCAGATCACCTGAGGTTGGGAATTCAAGACCAGCCTGACCAACATGGAGAAACCCATCTCTCCTAAAAATACAAAATCAGCCAGGCATGGTTGTGCATGCCTGTAATCCCAGCTACTCTGGAGGCTGAGGCAGGAGAATTGCTTGACTGGGGAGGCGGAGGTTGCAGTGAGCTGAGATTGTGCCACTGCACTCCAGCCTGGGCAACAAGAGCAAAACTAAAAAACAAAGAAAGAAAGAAAGAAATCGAAAAGCTTGTTAGCATAAGCCACTGAATTTTGTAGTTGTTTCCCATAATTAGTGCAGTGATAGCTGATTAATCACTACAGGGGTGCATCCCCTGTCGCAGGCCTTCAACACCCAGGGTGGGCACCATGACCCAAGCTTGGTCAGCAAGCACATCTGTGCTGGGGACTCCTGATTTCCCATCTCACCCACTATCCATTCTCTGCCCAATTCTGCCTGCTCCAAGCCCAGCCCCCACGAGGCTCTGGTAACGCTGTTTCCTTTCCTTGCCTGTCAAGCCGATGGGAGGCAAGAGGGTCTCCCTGTGGCTAGTTGCAGGTGCTGAACATCCTGTGAGCGACCTTGTCTCACGTCTTAGACCTTTCATTCATTTATCTTCATAATCCCCACCACACATACTTTCTATTTCCAACTGAGACGGCCTGGTCCAGACCACATCCTTCATCCCAAATTCTGGATGCACTTGGGCAAGTCACTTACACTTCATTTTTCCCCCAGTTGAGAAAACAGGGATTATACTGTTGCTGTTTCAAGGCTGTCATGACAGAAATCAGATCACGGATAAACAGTGGCTCGCCTTGTGCTATAGCCTCACGGTGAATTTACAATACAGGTGCGTTCTCCGGGCCCATCTTTCTTGTGCTATCATCTAATGTGATGCCAGGAACACACCAAAGCATTAATAAATATTTGTAGAATGAAAAGCCCTATGGTAGATTTTCTTCCTTTGACCTTTTGATTATTTTTCCTCTTGAAATAACAGAATAAGATACCTAGTACCATGGTGACAATCTCTATAGAAATCCATAGCTTGCTCACAGCACACCCGCAGGTGCCAGTGGGAGGCTGGCATAGATTCGGACCAATAGAGAGAAGGCATGGTTAGCCTTGTCCTGGTTACAAAGAACATGTTTTTTTTTTTCCCTTTCAAATGGACCTTCCTGTCCCCAATTCAGCATCACCTAGCTCTCTCCTAATGTGGGTTAATTTTCCATCAGCTCCTAGAAAGAGTGTATTTCCAGACTCTCTGGGGACAGACAGAGCAGTTTCAAACAGGATAAAGCAAGCTTCGATGGAGAATATTTGGAGCCTGCCATGGTGTCAGGCTGCTCCGACCACATTTCTGCCGGGGCGGGGGAATGTGTTTGCTTGGAACAGGTAATCCTTTCAGATACTCTAATCCGAGGTTTGAAATAGACTTGTGTTGCTACCAGAAATCCCTGTTGTTTTACCTTTTCTTTGTTAGGCTTGCCCTGGTAAAGGCTGGGGAGGCATTGGCTTGGAAGTGGAGGTCCTTCACTGAAGCCAAACAGGATGTCTGCCTCTTTAAGAGGGATCTCGAGGAGGGACAGTCAGAGAATTACAGAGATGAAAGCCAGATGGCCACTAAATAGGATGGCAGTGAGTGAGGAGAGGGCAGCCAGCTGGGCTGTCTGCTTTATCACCTTGCAGTGGAGAAGACTTCGGCCTGTGGCTGCAAGTGGAAGATTTGGGGGAAGGGATGGCACTGAGCCAGGACCCTGCGAATGGTCCAACTGGCTTCACCTTCTGCACAAACTGGGACACAGAGTTCTCGACCTGGGTGACAGAAAAAGTCTGGGCCGTGGAGCCAGAGAGGTCTGGGTTCAAATTCTGGTGCTGTTTCCCTGAGCACTGGTACAATCTGTCCGACTTCCATTTCCTCGTCTGTAAAATGGGGTGGTGATCCCATCTCACAAATTCACTGTGAGGCAAGTACAAAGAATATGATTTAAGTGCAGTGTGTGGGATAACATAGATGTTCAGGAAATTTCAGTGCCCCTGTCCTCTGGAGAGTACAGCAATAACTATTTAACTAAGAGGGGGAGAAGGGAAAATTTTTTTTGAGAGTCTGGGATCCTGGCCATTTAAAAATGAAATCCCCAAATCCTGTTTAAATGCCTTACTAAGAATGCAAGTCTATCACTCAGGGTTAGTATCAGCTACCTGTAACAGAAAACCCAGATAACAGTGGCTTAAAGAAGAAAAAGGTTTACTTTTCTTTCACATAAAAGAACTCCTGATGTAAATAGTCAGGGGTTAGAATGATGGCGCCCCGGTCATCCCCTCCAACAGGCCAAGGCTCTTTCCACCTTCACGCTCTGCTGCTCTTAGAGAGTAGCTTCCTCTGTCAAGGTCATTGCATGGTCATAAAACGCTGCTGCAGCTCCAGCCATTATGTCCACAGTCCAGGCACCAAGAAGGGGTAAGAAGTGCAAGAGGAGGCACCTATCAGATCGGTCAGCAATTTTAAAAATCTTTACTGGAAGTTTCTTCCAGTGACTTCCACTTACATCTTATTGGGTACCCTCTATGACAATAGGGTCTGGGATATTTATGGGGCAGGAGGATGCTCCCAGTAATCACAGGGATTCCATTAGTAGGGAGCAATGGCAGAATGTCACCTCTCCCAAAGCCAACATGAAGATTCTTCAACTTCCCTGGAAAGGTCTACCTGGGCATATTTCCCCAGGAATAATAAGGTATCTCAGGCTTTCTGCTTTCTCCACCATCAGTCCTCACTCAGCAGACCAGCTGTTTCTGGAAAGGGCCACTGGTGAGAGTAAGGTCAGAAACCTGTGGCATACAGCTGGCTTCAAAGTCACAGCTGCAGGAAGGTCTTGCCATGCCTCTGACTAGCTGGGTATTCCTGGGTGAGTTACTTAACTGCACCCCTCAGGATTCATGGATAGCCTTAAGGATCAGTGAGATACTTGAACATTCAGCAAAACATCCTGCAAGGGCCAGAGTTCAATAGGTTGTCAGCCAAGGTTAGCCCTCATCCTTTTCAACCTCCCATTGCCCACCTACCACCTCGATGTTAGTAAAGCAACAGTGGTTTTCACCCAACTTCAGGTGATAGGTAGATTTTATGAATCAGGAAGGTTCAGAATCTGAAGCTCAGATGGACTACATGTGGGTACCAGGTTTGCGAACCTACCTGGAACATTCTAAAACCCAAAAGGATAACCATTAAAATCTAAAATATTTTACACTATCTCATATCTGCCTATGTTACTGGCTGAATTAGTTATCCATTGTTGTGTAACAAATTACCCCAAAACGAGGTGGCTTAAAAACCAGCACGGTTTATTATCTCACTGTTTCTCCGGGTTGAGAATCTAGGTGTGGCTTAGCTGGGTCTTGGGCTCAAGGCCCCTCCCAAGGCTGCAGGTGGGATGTCCGTGGGGCTGTGGCCATCTCAAGGCTGACATGGGGTTGGATCCACTTCCCAGCTCACTCACATGGTGGCTGGCAGGATCCAGCTCCTCACTGGCTGCTGTCTGGAGATTCCTCAGTGCCATGCAGCATGGGCCTTTCCATACGCAGCTCACAACGTGGCAGCCTGCTTCATCAGAACAAGCTAGCAAGGACAGAAGAGAGAGAACGTGAGAAAGACAGAAGTCTTTTATAACCAAACCTCGGAAGGGGCATCTGTCACTATTTTATTCCGTTCATCAGAAGCAAGTCACTGGCTCCAGCCCAAACTCAAGGGAGGGGATTCCACAAGGGCATGAACACCAGAAGAAGGGATCACTCGGGGCAGGGAGGTGCCAACTGACTTTTGGAAGTGCCAAGTGAGGTCCTGCTTCATTCACCCACCTCCACTCCCAGGCTCCAGACATGGGGCCTGTTTCCTTCCGTGAGCAAGCCCAGCTGCCCCCTACCATGGGGCCTTTGCTCATGTAGTTCTGCTTTCCTGGTAACTCTTCCCTCTCTCCCTTTGTAGTTCTACTCCTTTTCAAATTTCATCCCCAACCTCATTTTTTCCAAGAAGACTTTCCTGGACACCGTGCTTCTGAGTCACAGGAAGGAGGGGTGCCTGAAGCCCTACTCAGCCCTGGGTAGCCCCAAAAGTTTGTCTTCAAGCAGAAGCCTGGGCCTTGACTGTTCAACTCACATTCCTTGTATGGTGTACTGTGTTTGGATCTTTAGCTGTAGCTGTAATCCTCAACCAGAGACACTTTGGGTCTAGTTCATGGATTCTTGGCGTGTCATGCTGAACTGCCCCAGCAGTCAGAATGGAGGAAAGGGATGGACCTATTTCAGGCAAGGGCCCAGCTCTGAATATGTTTGTTTGGGCCACATTGTTGTTATCATCTGAGTTCAGTCCTTTGCTTGTAGAAGGTATAATTTTCAGTCCATAAACTCAGGTGTGGGGTAGATATAAATATCTCTATCATAACAGTTCAGTTCCTGTTTTGAGCCTCCATTCAGCCCAGGTAGGTAACAAATCAGTCTCAGCTGATCTGCCCCTCCTTTTCCCAGAGATTGCGTTTCTGCATGGTGTACAAAGGTGATAGAAGGATGGCCACCTGCTCACCCATGCCACCTGTCCCCGGCATTTATCATTCTGGGTCATGGGTCAATGCAGGTCACCATGGAGCTGTCCCTTGTTTCTGTCCACAATCTGTCTCCGGTCAGGTGACTCTGCGCTTCTGTGACATTCTGGGGCGCACGGGTGTCATTGTTTTACCTCTTGTGTCTCACAGGATCCATGAGGCACCTAAGCCCCGAATCTCCTAGACGTACTCTTAGAAGGGCCACTTCCTTTGGCCCTTCCCTCATCCCTAAACACCCTCTTCCTTTCTGCTATTAGATTCCATGGGCCGTGCCTCTAGGGACTTTGTCTTTGCCTTGACACCTGGCAGAGAGAGCAGAGGACAAAGGTCAGTTTCTCAGGGACACAGACAGTGTCAGCACTCCCGCTGCGATAGCCTTTCAACATCAGCCTAGGAAACTTCTCTTGATCCACAGGCTGGTGGGGAGAACCTTTGCTCATGACGTCTTCCTTCAGCATTTTTTGGCTAAGCCATGAATTCTTTCCAATCCCCTGAGAAACTCATCTTGAAAGCTTAAAAGCCAAGGAAGACTGATTTTCTTCTCCTTTCTGCTGTCCCAGGAACAGCCTCAACTGATTTAAAGCAGGGAAGGCTAAGGAGGAAAAGAAAAAGCCAGAGGAAACTGTAGACCTTCTCAACACTGTATGCCCCTCACATCCATCCAATACGCATTTACTAGCGCTTGCCATGGGTCAGTTGCTGTTCTGGGTGCCAAGAACAAAAAGATTAAAAGACTCAGCACCAAGGCTGGATGCAGTGGTTCATGCCTGTAATCCTAGCATTTTGGGAGGCCAAGGTGGGCAGATCATCTGAAGCCAGGAGTTCAAGACCAGCCTGACCAACATGGTAACACCCTGTCTCTACAAAAAATACAAAAATAAGCCTGGTGTGATGGCACATACCTGTAGTCCCAGCTACTCGGGAGGCTGAAGCGGGAGAACTGCTTGAGCCTGGAAGGCAGAGATTGCAGTGAGCTGAGATTGCACCACTGCCCTCCAGCCTGGGTGACAGAGTGAGACACTATCTCAAGCAATCAATCAATAAAAAGACTTAGCACTAGTTGTCAGAAATTTCAGCCCAATAAGGAAATGCAGGGAGGGGTCAGGCTTGTAAACAGATTGACAGGCGCAGTGTGATAAGAGACTACAGAGAATATGGGAGCCCAGAGGAGGCACTCAGTGCAGGCTGACCTTCCAGGAGTCCAGGACTGAGCTTGAAGGATGGACTGGAGTTACAGAATCAAGGAAAGGAGAGTTCAGCGGAGAGAGGAGTCCCCCTGAAAGTGGGGAGGTAGAAAGCCTCTGAGCGGCCACTGGTGTGGGTGTGTCTGTTTGGAAGGAACACAGGTTGTGTGTCCAGGAATGGCTACAGATAAGGTTGGAGAGAAGTGGGCAGGAATCAGGTGACAAGATGTCTTGGATGTCAGGCTGAGGCATTTGGATTTTATCTTCAGGAAATGTAGACTCATGAGAGAATGTTTAAGCATGTGGTGATATGGCAGGCTTTGTGTTTTAGAAAGTTCTTCCTGGGCCAGGGTGGAGGATGGGCTGGAGATAGGGTGTCAGTGAGGAGCCTGGGACAGACATCCTGGCAAGGCAAGGTGCAGCCTGCACTGGGAAGATGGGCGGGGCACGCAGGGGGTACATTCCCAGGTGGGGGGTAGGGCTGGCAGGACTGGGTGTCTGAGGGGATGTGAGTATCCAGGGTGACTCCAAGCCCTCTAATAATGGTGCCATTTGCCGAGTTGGCAGGATGGATACCCAAAGAGATAGAGGTTGAGGTTCAGATGTAGTGGCTCAAGCCTGCAGTCCCATTACTTTGGGAGGCTAAGGTAGGAAAATTGCTCGAGTCCGGGAGTTTGAGACCAGCCTGGGCAAAATTACTTCTAACCATCTATATAACTAATTAAAAAAAATTAGCCAGGCATGGTGGCCCAGCCCTGTGGTCCCAGCTACTTGGGAAGATTGCCTGAGCCTGGGAGGTCGAAGTTGCTGTGAGTCCTGATTGCACCATTGCACTCCAGGCTGGGTACCTGGGTAACGGAGCGAGACTGTGTCTAAAAAAAAGGAGAGGGTTGGGGAGGAGGAGAGGGTTGGTTTAGTCTGAAGTCCAGGTAGGAGTCAGGATCCCGTGGATAAGAAACCTCTCGGTGTTGCAGTTCTGAACCTCAGCAGAAGGTTCTGGAGCACAAAAGCCCAGACTGGAAGTACATGCAAGAGGCAGCCGTGGAACTCTAGTACTTTGCAATAGTTGCCATGGACGGCGGTCAATTAGGATGTTTTCAACAGAGGGAAAAAAATGCAGCTAACAGTGCCCCAAATAAATAAGACATTAAAACTCGCTAAAGAATAGAGTTTCAGGGCTGGAGTCAGCGGTTCGCTACCCCATCAGGGGACCCACGTTCTTTTTTTCTTTCTGCTCTGCCATCCTTAGCTGCATGCTTTTGGTCTCCTTGCTAGCAAGATGGGTGCTGTGTTCTATATTTCAATATTTCCATGAAATAGACCAGTGTTCCCTGAAGCATTAAATATTTCTGGGGCCTACCAGTGTATTAACGTTGGCACTTGAGCAGACACTTATCCCAGTGCAGACACAGTGTGGTGTCTTGCAGACTTTTCACAGGACCGTAAAGCATTCAGGAGGCAGCAGGGATATGTGGAAAAAGTATGTTGGGGCCACACACATCTGCATTTGAATCTGGCCTTTCTGTGAATATTCAGGAGGTCACATCCCCTTCCTGAAATGTCCCTTGCAATACCTCTGAAAAGGAGAGTCAGGGACCATGGGTGTCCAGGAGATGATTTTGTCAAGTGCCTGGCCTGAGCCAGCAGCAGCTCTCTCCTTTATTTTGTCACCACCCTTCCCCTCCATCTCTTCTTATTCCTCATCAGGGTATAGTTTAAAGAACAACCCCAAGAGAGGGCGAAGTTCAGTCCCATGATGTGAACTGCTAATGGGAAATCTCAGGTAGCTGCTGGTGGGGAGAGGCATTTGAAGTGGTGAAGGTAGGGAAAATATGGACTGCTTGGCTCCTGCTTTTAAAGCAGTGTTTAAAACCCTCCTCTGTTTCCCAATGAATAGAGTTTGCAATTGGGAAGATTTTTTTCTTTTTGAGATGGAATTTTGCCCTTGGTGCCCGGGCTGGAGGCAATCTCAGCTCACTGCAACCTCCGCCTCCCAGGTTCAAGTGATTCTCCTGCCTCGGCCTCCTGAGTAGCTGGGATTATAGGCAGGCACCACTACACCAGGCGAATTTTTGTATTTTTAGTAGAGACGGGGTTTCTCCATGTTGGTCAGGCTGGTCTCGAACTCCTGACCTCAGGTAATCTACCCACCTTGGCCTCCCAAAGTGCTGGGATTATAGGCGTAAGCCACCGCGCCTGGCCACAACAGAGTGATTTTTTAAAAAAGTGTTAGATGACAACCTACGTCATCTTTGGGGCAAGCTTTCAGAAATAGAGCCTCCCTTGCCCTCAGATGTCTCCGCGCTGCTCCTTAGCCTGGCAAAGCTGTAAGTGTGGAGCTCATTACAGGAGGAGCAGAGATATTCTCCTGCTCTGCCCTGAGTCAGGCTGCCTGGTGTGCTGATGAGTCACCACCTCCTGCCCTGGCCCCCTGCCTACCAGGAGGCCACCACCTCTGGCCATTTTTATTTTCCTTTGTGGGGAAAGATTCTGACCTCTGTACTCTGTGTCTCTACCCATTCTGCCCGCCCCAGACAGGGGCAAAGGTTCTCTGCAAACCCCTCCTTTTTTCAGGGAAACTGCAGGGGTTGGGGGCAGAAGAGGGAATTCAAGCAGGTCCCAGGCATGCAGAAGCACAGATAATACAAGGGTAGGAGCCTTTTGGGATTTGCAAGATGTTCAACCAGGCACCATCAATCACTGCCAAAAGTGGCTGTTATGCAAAGAAGCTTAATTGGCCTACAGGTTGGTAGAGTTTTAAACCCACGGATTGTAGCAAGGCAAAGGAAATGAAAACATTTGACAGAATCTGGGTGGGGCTGCGTGACTTACACAAACATAGAAGAGAAACATCTGGGGATAGAATGGGCCTCAGATGACAAATGGTCTATTATATAGTATATATAATACACAGACACCTATACAATATATATGTGCTCTGTGTGTGTGTGTGTGTGTGTGTGTGTGTGTGTGTGTGTGTGTCTGTGTGTAAGTAGAGAGGGAGCAGGCAGAAATGCAAACATTAGAAGCTTTTGGATATATATGGATATATGTATATTCACTACATGTATATGTAAATGTAATGGGATATGTTCAAAATATAACACCATGAAAGGCTCCAGACAGAGGCTGGAGACTGAGCTGTCACCCTGGGATTGAAGACAGTGTGATGGTTTATTCTCCAGAATTACTGGAGATAAGGCACCTGGATGAGGCACAGCCGGCTGTGGAAGTCATCCACTGAGTGGTATCACAGGGAAAATATTCATTCATCCATTTATTCGTGGAGTCCACAGTGGTTGTTTTGAGTGTCAGTTTAGCAACCGGAGGCCTGGCTTTGAATTGCTTCCCCAGGAATCTGGGGAATCTTGGGTGATTTATTTAACTTCCTTGGGTCTCATTTTCCTAGTCTAGAAATGGATGTCTATTTCCTGGTCTGGAGAGGATAAAATGAGGTCATAGATGTGCCTGGCATATAATGGAACGCGGTCCCTAATCATAATACATAATACATAATCATGTATTGCTTTTTTTGACACACTTTAATTGAGCACATATTTTGTGCCAAGCCTTATGCTAAACACAAAGAATCTAGACATATTCAATTCATCCATGTCATGGATATTTGCTGAGCACCTACTGCCTGCTTGATAAACACTGTGCTAGGCTCCCAGGCTGGCAGGGGAGACAGATATTCAAAGAACTGCAGGTAAGTAGCACAGGCAGTTCCTCCCTTGCTGACTGCCAAAGCTTCAAAGGGTTCCAGTCCAACAGGGTCATCACAGCTGTTATCAGCCCCTTCTACAGGTGAGAAAACTGAGGCTCAGAAAGGTGGAGAGACTTCCCCAAGTCCCCACAGCTAGTGAGGGGCTGAGCCTCACCTATAGCCCAGATCAGCCAAATTCCAAGGACCGTGTCCTTTCTCGACAATGCATATCCGCTAGGGTGCATTTTTCAAGCTTCGGGATAAAGACAGCAGGCAAGAAAATGCACAAATACCAGAGGTATTCCTTTTCCTCGGTCTGCAATGTGGGAAGAGTCTAGCTTTGGGAATACTAAGGAGGGGTTTTGAGTAGGCAGCAAGGGGTGATGTGGATGTACACATATATGTGTGTCTGTGAGTGTGTGTGTGCGTGCCCATTTCTGTGATTGTGTAAATGTGTGTGTGTATCTGCGTCTGTCTGTGTATTTGCATGACTACACATGGAAGAGAGGCAGGTGAGTGTGTTTGTCTGCCTGTGTGACTGTGTGTGCCTATGTGTGTGTGTATCTGTGAGTCTGCACATGTGTCTTTGGGGATGTGTGGGTGTATTTGTGTGTCTCTATACCTGTGTGCCTATTGATATGTCTTTCAGTGTGTCTATCTGTCTGCATGTCTGTCTGTGCCTGTGTGTTGGCATGTCTGTGAGTGTCTGTGTGTGCGCCTCTGTGGGTGTGTGGCGTGACTTGTCCCGTTTTCCGTCCTCAGTTGTTTCTGTGGAGCTGATCTAGCTTGTCCTTCAGAACCAGGGGAACTGACAACATCAGTGGCTTCAGCTTTATCTCCAGCCTGCCATCCTGTCAGAGGAAATGATGTGTGCTTGGCACAGTCTGCTCCTTATGATGTCATTCTGGCTGTGACCTGCACATTGCGCTTTCCTGGGTATTTGTCTTTTGACTATTTGATGAATACCTGCCAAAGATTAAGGGAATACGAGTTTGGGGTTTCTTAAAGAATCATAGCTGGCAGGTACATTAGCTGTCCATTTTCTTTGCTACGTACTTGGGAACCATGGTAAAGAGACAGCTTTGGCTTTGCAAAGGTGAGAGCTCGGTTCCAGTCTCCACTCTGCCCCTTCAAAAGCTATGTGACCTTGGAAAGGATGCTTTAGCTCTCTGAGCCAAGATTCTTTACCTTATAAGAAGGTTCTTTGGAGGGGCAAACTTACCAATAGATGAAAATGTTTTCAGAAATTCACAAAGTCCTTAAATCATAAGATGTCAGGGCAAGGGGGCCCAGTGGGAGGACCCTGGGCTCAGATGTCAAGCAGATGTGGGCTTGGGCCCTGGCTTCTTCCTTTCCTCAACAAATGACACTGAGCAAGTTATTGAATCTCTCTGAGCCTCAGATTGTTCCGGCGTTAAATAGGACAGTATAATATATAAAGCACTAAGCCAACGTGCCGGCCAATGTGAGCGCCCCTAAAACGGGAGCTGTTAACATTTTTAATACTACAAAGGGACTGATGGCAATATTAATACCTGCCCACTTTCATACCTTCAGTGAGTGTAGCAAATTAAACCTCTGCAAGTGCAGGGTATAATGAATGCACAGTGTGACAGAAGTGATTTACTGTCTCTCGTTTTTACTATTTCAAGATGCAACCTCAGCAGAGTGTTCTTGGCATTACCACATTCTTGGCAAGCACCTTGCGTTTCATCTAGAACTCAGAGGCTGTTCTAGTTGCAGAGAGGAGCTGAGAACAAGGTGGCCTCCAGCCCAGAGTTGTCCAGGCCAGCTGGCTGGGTGGCAGACTTCCCTAGTACCTGTCCCCAGCCTCTCCAGCTGGATCCTTTCTATGTTATGTCCTCACCTTCAGCAAGACCTCAAATCCCCCTTGTTTGTGAAGATGCTATTCCCTCTGCCTGGAATATCCTTGGCTGCCGCTCGACCCTTCAGTCAATCTGGGCTTGGCTCCAGGTCCCTGTACCCAGGCTAAGTCAGATGTCCCTGCTCTATGTCCCCAGTGCACCCTCGATTCACCCCACCAGGGCATTTGAACTGTCTGCTTCTGTGCCTGGCTCCCTCCCAGAGGGTGCTCTCCAGGAGGCCAGGGACAGGGAACTCAGGAGTCCTCCATGGATGTTCACAGAGCAAGCACACGAAGATCATTTTCTGCCTTCACCCCCTCAGATGGCAATACCTTCACATATAAATATATTCAGTTTGTCTGAACTAATTCTGACAACCACTTAGCTTAATAGCGGAGATTTCAGAGAGCTGTGCCTCCTCTGTGGCTGCCGATGTTTGTTTTGAAGCAGATGGGTCTGTCTCCCTGCATCTGCTTGTTTTTAACAACGGCACCAGGCAGATCAGAGGACAAAAGACTCCCAAGTCGTTGAGTAGCTTCAGCCTGTGTGTCAGGGATAGCACGTGGGTTTGCCGTGATGGCACTGAGCATCCATGTGGCTTGACAGCCTCAGTTTTGGAGAGTGGTTGGCAACTCAGGCTCTGGGATTGCACCGCCTGAGTTGCAAGCCTCAGTTCTACCACCTGCTAGCCATATGATGTGGTTGACCTATTGAACCTCTTTGTGCCTCAGTCTACTTGTCTGTAAAATGGGGATATGTAATAGTACCTACTTGCCCTGTTGGGTTTTTGTTGGAAATAAATGAGATCAGTTCCTGGTGTGAAAGAATATTTGATGAAGTTTAGCTAGTGTTACTATTGTGTTGTATTTGTACCCAATGGCAGTATCAGACCAGGACTTCCACGCTGACTGTAACAGAGACTGAGGTCTGGCTAGACACCCTGTCTCCATCCTGCCAGATGCTGGTTTCCCAGGGCTAGAGGTTGGAATTGCTCCGCAATTTCAGATGAATCTTTTTATGATCATGTAAGCATCCTCCAGGAGAGGTAGATGGTCCCTCTGTGTCTGAGAAGGGTTCTTGCCTTTCTCTCACTTAACAGCAACCTGACACACCCAGTTGGCAGTCTGCCTGGCACTTTGCTTACCTCATGGTATAGCACAGGGGTCAAAAAATGATATCCCTAGGACCAAATCTGGTCCCTTGCCTGTTTTGTTAAATAAAGTTTTATCAGAACACAGTTTATTTGTGTGTTGTCTCTGGCTGCTTTAGCAATAAAATGGCAGTGTGGAGTGGCTATGACAGAGGCCACAGAGCTTGAAAGGCCTAAAATATTTTCCATCTGGCTCTTTATAGAAAAAGCTTGCCAACCCTTTGCGTAAGAGTAAAGGATTAAAGGTTTCTCTGGTTGAGGGAGACAGAGACCTGAGCACCATTCCCACCTCTTTGCTCTCCCTCAGCCCTGACGCTGGTTGGCCACCATTACTTTGCCTCATTCTATTTCGTGTGACTAATCTCCCATCGCTTCCTCAAACGCCACTGCTCAACTCAGCCCTTTCCCAGCTCCCATTGACTAGCACATGCCAGGGCCACCACCGTCTTGTAAGGTGTCTCTGGGTGAATGAGACAAAGACATACCTCGGGGTAGATGAAGCTCTATGTCACATATTGGTGTGCTGGGCAACCCCCCCAACCCTATTAATTATACTCAGTGAATGTCAGCCTTTGTGCCCGTTGGTCAGCTTTATTGATCACACTGTCTCCTAGCCTTGAGTTTTTCCCTGTCCAGGTGACCATCCACCCTAGAGCTACAGTGATCTTCCTAACAGGACATGTCCCTCTCCTGCTCAAATTCCTTCATGCCCACTGCCCTCAGGAAAAGCCCATGCTCTTGTGTCTGACATTCAAGGCCTGTTGTCATCTGGTCTTTGCCAGTCTCATGCCTCACCATCTGCTCAGACTCTACCACACCTGAGCACTGCTCCACAATGAGGGATCCCTAGACCCAGCCGCTCCATAATGAGGGAATCCCTAGACCCTAGGCTTGCTCATACTGTGGGGATTGGCACATGCTTGTTCTGCATGAATTATCCTGCTCTTCCTCTTCTCCATCTGCCAAATTCCAAGTCACCCTTCAAGCCCCAACACAAGGATCTCCTCCCTGATTCTCCTGGAGGACTTGAGCGCACTCCTTCCAGGGTTCACTTCAGTCTCCTCAAACCATGGCTCACAGCCCATAAATGGGTCAGAAAATTGGGGTAATGGATCTTGGCCAGCACCTTTTGAAAGACGAACTAGATGAGAAAATGCAAGAGCACATCACTCTTTATTGTGTGGTTCTAACGTAAGATGAAGAATATAAGCTCTGGAGCCAGACTGCCCGGGTTCCAGTCTGGTTCTATAGTTATAGGTTGCTGCAAAAGTAATGGCGGTTTTTGCCATTTTAAAAAGTGATGGCAAAAACCCCCATTACTTTTGCACCAACCTAATAATAGCAATGACCTTGGCAAGTGACTTATTCTCTCTGCGTCTCAATTTCCTCATCTGTAAAACAATGATAATAACAGTACTTTCTTCATGGCTTCTCATGAAGACTAAGTGAATAACGTGTATTACATTTATATATAAACATATAACTTATATCACACATATATGAATGTGCATATATATGTGCATATGCATGTGTATATATCTATCTTACAAGAGTAGCTGTCCACATAGGCAGTGCTGTAACCATGTTAGCTACTACATATGCACATGTGTGCGTGCGTGTATGTAGAGTAGTAATGTGTGTGTGTGAGAGAGAAAGATAGAGCGAGGGGGCAGAGAGAGACTCTAGTTTATGATAAACATTATCTGAAAGCCTCTAGTATGGAATATATTCTGATCCACATTAAAGCAATTATTTGAGCATATCCGATATTTTTTAAATTTTGCTTTTCTCTCTCTTCCACTAGACAGGGAGCTTTTGGAAGGCAGCAAGTGTATTTTATTTTTCTCTGCATTCCAAGCTTCCAGCAGTATGCTTCATAGATGTTTCTGGAATAAATGAGAAAATGAGTCCTAAATCCTGAAGCTGAAGCACCACAGGGTCTCCTCCTGCAATTGCAGGGGCCGGGATATTCCGTTCCCCGCCTCCCTCCCCTCCCCCTTCTCCTGCGAGACACACTCCGAGCTTGTATGGGATGCAGACGCCTTTCTCAGGATATCTGGTCTCCACAGTGAGAATACGTGATCACATCTCACTGCCAGGGAGAGGGAGGAAAGCACGAGGGACCCTCAAGCGAGAAATGGAGGCTCCAAACTGACTGGGAGGAAAATGGAAACTCCAGCTGACCTAAGAGATTTCTATAATGAGAGAAAACCAATTTAAATGCAAATAGCCTACGGTGTCGTTGGGGAAAGGCTCCTTGCTACAGAGAGAGGCTGGGAAAACAAACGCAGCACTCATCACAGGGCTGGTTCACCGTTGGACAGGAAGGTTGCTTCATCCATTTAGGATTAAAGTCTAAATGAGTAACAGAGTCACATTCATCGCGGGCAGCATTTCCTGGTGCTCCACGGTGGCCACTGAGAAATGGGTGTCCTCAAGGGGTCCTGGCTTTGGCCACTGCCATTTCCTGAGCCCCTAGCAGGCGGCAGGCGCTGAACAAGGCACAGGGAAGAAAAGCTGTGCCATACACAACTGCCTTGAGGGGCGCACAGCCTAAGGGGGCCGTTAGACTATGAAGTCAATTCTGGACTGCAAAGAGAACTAGCATTTTATTGAACATTTAGTATGTGCCAAGCCAAGGACCAAAAACTTTATGGTGATGACAGTTCATCAAATTCTCACAGCAACTCCATAAGGAAGAGCCTATTATTTTTCCAATTTTAAGGAAACTGACATTCCAGGAGAGTAAAAAACTTACCTATGGTTGCTGGGCTTCAGACCCAGGAAGAATGGCTCCGGGACAGTGGCTCATGTCTCCCTGTGTGCTGGGAGGAGAGCTGCTGCAGAGAAGACCCTGGGATTGCACTGCCTGGCCCTGGGCTCTCTCTGAACACTGGGTGCCCATCCAGAGAAGTCCTCACAAAGCAGAGCTGTCCAAAATCAGGAAGCCTTGGGACAGGGTCTGCCACTGGCCTTGGCCTGGGACAGGGTCTGCCACTGGCCTTGGCTTAAGGCAGCCAAAAAAATAATACTGTTCAAGGAATCAGGACGTGTGAGTTGCTCTGCCACTAACTGGGTGTGTGACCTTCGCAGTCACTTGCCCTCTCTGAGCCTCATTTGCCTATGTAAGATGAAGATTCTAAAATTATTTGGGGCTATGAAATTCTTTTAGGACTCCAGCTACCCTGGAGAACAGCCATTGCCCGATTGATACAGCACCTCCTTCCTGCCCTCCTTTCTGCCCCACCTCCTGCCCTCTACCCCGGCTGGCCCATATCTGTTGCAATGGAGCACTTTAATTTCCTCCTTTGGTTTCATAATTCAAGGACAGCACCATCTGCCACATTAAATCCATGCACTCTGCTTGCCTCCTTCTCAAAACAAGGGCTGGATAAAGGCTTCATCCGGTTTATTTCATGGATGGAGCAAGATCTGGCAAAACCAAATGGGGACAGCTTTGGCCTTGCAAGCTGCATTAATCCTGTAATCTTCTGGTAGGGACCCAGAGCTCGTTCTGTCATCCCCACCGCCTGCCCCAGCCAAAACATGATGCTGCTGCTGCTGATAGATGACGTTTACGGAGGCTTTTCTGAGTCAGGCATTTTCTTAAGTGCTGTAGGTTCATTTATTTACTTCCCACTACGTCTCTGTGATGAAGGGGCTGATCATAATGGTCCCACTTTAGAGACGCAGAGACTGAGGCCTGGGAGGTTTCAGAAATTTGCCAAAAGCCCACACAGCAGAGACTCACAAAAGTCTCGCAACAACAGAGACTGAATGTGAACTGGCTGTGGAAATAAACACAGACACACAAAGACAGCCAGCCTGAAAGAAGCTGGAATTCACAGCCAAGCTCTCTAACCATTGATCTTTGAAAAGTTCAGCCTGGGCACCATGGCTCATGCCTGTAATCCCAGCACTTTGGGAGGCTGAGGTGGGAGGACTGCTTGAGCATAGCAGTTCAAGACCAGCCCAGGGAACACAAAAATACTCAGGGACCCTGTCTCTAGAAAAAAAATATATATGTATTTTAAATTAGCTGGGCATGGTAGTACACACTTGTAGTCCCAACTACTCAGGAGACTGAGATAGGAAGATCGCTTGAGCCCAGGAGGTTCAGGCTTCAGTGAGTTGTGATCACACTATTGTACTCCAGCCTGATCAATAGAGTGAGAACCTGTCTCAAAAAATAAAAACGTAAAGTAAAAGAAAAGTTGAGGTTGGATTTCTTTATTGAGCATTCCTGCAAGACATGTTTACCGAGTCGCCCACTGTATGCCACGTGCTACTCTCCATGCATGAAAACCCCCCACGGGCAAGGCCCATGGTAGTCGCTCTCACAGGACCGATCTAGTACACAAGACAGGCACCAAGCCAGCAACTGAACAAGCAGGCAGCATCATTTTAGGCCAGGACAAGGTGTTATGAAGGAAATACAGTGGGGAGCATGAGAGAAAGAAATGGGCAATGATCAGGGAAGGCCTCCGGAATGGGAGGGTCTCTGGGCTGTGGGGATGGAGCCCCGCTGCAGGCTTTCCTGACCTTGGCACTGTGGACATTGTGGGTCCCATAACTCTGTTGGGGGATCATCCTGTACATTACAGGCTGTTTAGCAGCATCCTTGGGCTTTACCCACGAGATGCCAGTAGTATCTCTTTTTCCAGGGTGACAACCAAACAATGTCTCCAGACATTACCATTGTTCCCTGGAGGGCAAAACTACCCCCAGTTGAGAACCCCTGAGTCACAAGACCGGTAAAGGAGGCGACATGGGATGAAGGAATAGCGAGGCAGGCTACAAAGCTGTTCAGAGTGTTTGCGATGTAGGAAGGAGGCTGGTTTGGTCAGAGGGCAGTGGGCCAGGGGAGGATGGCCACGTGCTCTGCAAAACTCTCCGGAAAGTACTCAGCAACACTTATGGAGTCTCTTCACCGGCCAGGCGTTGTACTAGCTGTGCCCAAGGACACAGTGCCTGCTCCAAGGTGGTAATAGTTGGGCTGGCTGAATAAGACACACAGCTGTCAGTCTGGTGCTATCCATGGTAATGGAATATTCTGGATCAAAAGCAAGCAGAGAGGCTCTCCAAGGGCAGTGACCACGGTGAAAGAGATGCTGGAGAAGGCAAATCTGGGACCCTTTCTGAAAAGGACACAGCAGGCAGCTGTGGCCTTCACCTTCCCAGCACCAGCTCCTCCGTTTCCCATAGCAACTGCCCGTCCCCATGCCTGGCTGCACATGGTTCTGGTGGAATTTCTAATCATGGTGCCCTGCTAGACTGGCCAAGGGGCTGGCATGAGACCCAAGCTTGGCCATCACATACTTTCTTCCTGGAATTAGAATACTGGGCAGAGAAACCCAAGGGCACTGAAGAGCTAGGGTCAGTTTTTCTAATGGAAGTGGAACAAAGCATGTTCTTTTGTTATGGCATTGTTTTTCCACTGTCTCAGTTTCCTAAGAAGCAGTCCTTTCTCTCTCTTCCAAGGCCTATTTGTCAGCTTTTCCTTTCAATACACCTCTGTTAATTCACCAGAGTGGGCTTCTAATGTTTGAAACCCCAATTAAAATAGAAACAGTATAATGTGAACTGGGATGAGAGAGTGTAGGTTTCTGACTCACTGTGCTCATCACTTTACATTAAATAAGCGGTGTCCCCCTCTCTCCTAGTTACGAGCAGGGTGCTTCACCAAGGCCTGACTGTGTCTTTTTCTCTTCATATCCACAGGGCCTAGCTCAAGGTTGACTTGTCCTTTGCACCCACCATGTTTGTAATTATGCATTTCTTTGTGAGGTAATTTGTTTAATGTTATCCACTTCCACTATGTCAGAAGTTCCATGAAAATAGAATGCATTGCGCCTAATTCATTAGGATGGCCAACTGTCCCAATTTGGTTGGGGTGGGATAGAGTAGTCCTTGGGACGTGACTTTCAGGGCTAAAATCAGGGAAGTTCAGGGCAAATTGGAACAATGGCCAACCTACCAGTGTCTGGCATCCAGGGAGTCTTCAAACATCAGTTGTCCTGGACACTCAAGGAATATACGTTGAGATGAACTGAAGCAAACTGCAGCCCAACATAAGGCATATTCTTTCATGCAGAAACATTTCTTCATGCCTGCTGTTTGTCAGGTAATCAGCTTGTCAGAAGCAGAGGATTCAAGGAAGGAAATCCCAGCAGCCAGGGCTGCCGTCAGATTGTAGGTCGAAATGATACTGCACAAGGTCCTGAGCGTCAGGCTAAGAAAATCGCGTGCAGCACCCAGGGGAGGCAGGTGCCCTCTGATTTAGAAGGGAGGAGACAGGAAGACATAATAATTTAGGAGTGATGCGTTGGCAATACGTACCAGGGACTCTGATAAGGAAACCACAAAGGGGAAATCTGCCAGGGCTACTGAAATGGGGGGCAGAACCTGAAGTTAGCTAGTTATTTGGTTGTTTTTTCCAAATTCTGCGCTGGGCAGAGAGAGGGGTTTAGCAACTTCCTTTTTCATCTTAAGCACAGCCATCTGCTCAGCTCAACGAGCAGAAAATCCACCCCCAGGAAACGTGAATTTATTTGTGGGTATGTGATGGAGCCTACATCTTTACTCATCAGGAAGATTCAGCTACACAACCCCTGCCATGGGGCCATCCCCTTGAGAGGTTGCAGCTCTGTTCCTCAGCAGATGAGAACACGTTAATGTGCAGCTGCTATAGACAATGTTTTTGTCTGGCCGCCCCAACCCAGAGCTAACCCTCAGGCGATGGTATAGCAGGGGGCCTTTGGGAGGTGATTAGGTCATGACGGTGGAGTCCCATTGATGGGATTAGTGCCCTTAGAAAGAGACCCCAGAGAGCTGCCTGGCCTCTTCTGCCACGTGAGGGTAAGCCAGAAGCAGCGCTCTGCGAACCAGAAAGCAGACCCTCATGAGACGTCAAACCCACCAGTGCCTCGTCTTCAACTTCTAGCCTCCAAAACTGCGAGGGACACATTTCTGTAGTTGATAAGCCATCCAGTCTATGGTATTCTGTTATGGCAGTCGGAATGGACTAAGACAGCAGCCAATCGAACTTTTGGATGGGGCCTCGCAGATTTTCAGGGCCTGGAGATCCGCTGAGAAGAGCATTTCTCTAACCCAGCTCCCTCATTTCAAAGCAGGGAAAGAGTCGTATTTGCATGATATAATAAGCAAGAAGCAGGAGCTGGGCTGCTGTCTCTTTAACTCTTCTCAATAAAGAACTGAATCATATAATAGGGAACCCCTTGCCCCTGGGGAGTAGGGAACAGTGAAAAGACAAGGAAACAAATACATTGCATCGTGTGGTAAGAGAGGTTTTCTCCTGTGAAAATTCTCTTCCAATCCTTCTCATTACACCAGCAAGGAAATCTCACTTTGGTACTAACAGGTCTTTAACGCCTCTCTCAAACCTTAGCACCTCTCTAAATCTCCCTTTCAAATGGGAATCAAACAGGTCTCAAGCCCAGAGTCTTCCATAGGTAACCCTGTTCTTAGAATTAAATATTCAAGAATTTCATAATATCATTTTATTTTCGTGGTATTTCTTTTTATGGCTAGCTTCTATTTGTAGCAGATGGGATTGGCTTTCCATCTACGGTAGTAAGTTTTCCTTTTGAAGAAATGTATTTTAAGTTTTAAATGGGAGACAAGTTAAAGACAAGCAGTGAGGGAAAGACTAGACCACATGGTATGCAGTGATAGCAAAATTATTGGTGAACCTTAAACCGATGACGTTTGAAAACAGGAGTGGAAGACAGAGGACTGGGGTGGAGACCCCGTGGTCGTGCACCAGGGCAGGCTCTGTACATGTTATTAAGCAAATGTCAAGCCTGAAACTTAAAAGGTGGCTCTTTAAATGAATTAGAGGCAGAGACACTGGAAAGTGCCAGGAAATTCTTCACGTGACCTTGAACAGACAGAAACCTCCTGAGATGAGAGAGTGCAGATCTGTTATTTGACTTGACAAAGGACCCTTCTGGTGGATAAGGGTGTCCCGTCTCTGAAGAATGATATGCAGTGCATTTCTGTATGTTTCCTCTGAATAACCACTGAGGCAGCGGCGAGGGAAGTCGTGGGGGTGGAAGGGCAGCCACAGCAGCCACGACCTATCGAGACCCTGCTCAGCTCTGCCCGTGCTGCCAAAAGCCTCTCGCCTTACCCTTTCAACAGCCCTATCATGCTAATGTTACTAACCCCTGATGCTTATGGAGTACACGCTACATGCCAACACCTCTTCAAAGTTCTCATTCATTCATTTAGTCCAAACAGCAACCCAAGGAGGCCATCATTGTTACTCCCACTTTACAGATCGGAAAAGTGAGGTGGAAAGTGTAGGTCACAGCTGGTGGTCAATGGTAGCGGTGGATTCAAGCCCAGACGTTCTGGCTCCACAGCCCGCACTCCAACTTCATCGAGGTGAGTGAGCACAGCCCTTATCTCTTTCTTACTGAAGAGCATGCACAGCTCCTAAATTGTAAAGTTAGTAAAAACACCTCCCAAAGGTGGCGTTTCCCCCAAAAGCAAGCTATTGCATTAATTCAACAAATGTTTGTTGAGCATCTACTACGTGGCAAAGATCCTTCTTTTTGTTCCGGTCATCTGCAGTTGGGGACTGCAGGTCCAGCCCTGTCCTCCTCTTAGCAGGAGAGTAACCCTGTAGACTTCTTGTTAGGGTTCTGGGGTCTCTGGGTGCATATGGTGCAGACCCAGCCATCAGCCTGGCTGGGTGGCAAAATCAGAAAGCTTGGACCGGGGCTGTGGAACCTTGATTCTTGTCCAAGTTTTGTCATTTCCTGCCCCAGCTTCTTTGCAGCCCCCAGGCT
This sequence comes from Sapajus apella, assembly GCF_009761245.1. Classification (NCBI taxonomy): domain Eukaryota; kingdom Metazoa; phylum Chordata; class Mammalia; order Primates; family Cebidae; genus Sapajus; species Sapajus apella. Next base: position 3,254,461 of record NW_022437057.1, read on the forward strand.
CAATTTCCTCACCACCAAAATGGAGATCTTAATTACAATGGTCTGGCTTCACTCGCAGAGTCATTGTGAAAATCAAATGAGATTGCACAGGGAAAAGTCTCTTCAAACTGGAGCTCCATGTAATGGTCATCATCTGTTGATGCTACTCTCTGGTGAGTTGTTTATTTTTTAAATAGAAATTACTGTTTGTTTCTAATTACAAAAGTTTGGGAGTTACAGAATAGCACACAGAGTTTTAAAAATGGTTTATTACCCCACTACTTCTTGATAATCTCTACTAACCTGCTGGTATATTTCCTTCTGGATATATAAAGTCAAAGACAGTGGACCCCTGAACAATACAGAAGCTGGGGTGTTGACCCCCCTCACAGTTGAAAATCTGCATACAACTCTTGACTCCCCAAAAACTTAACTATAAATAGCCTCCTATTGACTGTAAGTCTTACTGAGAACGTAACAGTCAATTAACATATTTTGTATGTTATATATATTGTATACTGTATTCTTACAATAAAGGAGACTAGAGAAAAGAAAATGTTATTGAGAAAGTTATAAGGAAGAGAAAGTATATTTGCTGTTCATTTCGCAGAAGTAGCTCTGCCTAAAGGTCTTCATCTTGAGTAGGCTGAGGGGGAGGAAGTGGACGGGTTGGTCCTGCTATCTCAGGGGTGGCAGAGGTGGAAGAAAAGTCACGTGCAAGTGGACCTGTACGGTTCAAACCTGTGTTGTGTGAGGGTCAACTGTATAATGATTACCTACTTAGAACCCAGTAGCTTTCCATGGCACTTGAAACGAAATCCAAACTCCTTATCAACGCCTCACCTTGGCTTTCAGTCTCTGTGTGATCTGGCCCTGCTCGCCTCTCCTGCCTCTTCTCTCTCTGCTCACATATTATTTCTCTTTCTTTTTCCCCTCCTAATACTCCAATGGCATTGCCCCTCAAAGCCTTTGCTCCTTTGCCTGAAATGCTCTTCCCCAGACCTTCATGGCTGGATTTTTTTTCAGCGTGCAAGTCACAGTTGAAATGTCACCTCCTTGGATAATCCCTCCTTCTTCACACACACGAAACGAGTCCATCTTATATGACTTTCTTCATGGTATTATGTGCCACACTCAGAAATTATCCTGTGTATTCTTAAGTCTGTATGTTTATTGCCCGTCTTCCCCCAAACAAATTTCCACCCTGAACTTGTTCCTCTCTATATCCCCAGTACTCAGAATGGTGCTTGGCATATAGTCCATCTTCATTAAAGAGTTAATAAGTGAATAAATTGGATTAATGTACTTATGAGCTGATATCATACGAACTGGTTTTCCCCTTACTGTGATGTGACCACCTTGACTTTTAATGAAAATGTAGCATTTCCTTGTACAGATGGATCATAATTTTATTTTATTTTTTTTAGACTGAGCTTCACTCTAACGCCCAGGCTGAAGTGCAATGGTGTGATCTCTGTTTGCTGCAACCTCCACCTCCCAGGTTCAAGTGATTCTTGTGCCTCAGTCTTCCGAGTAGCTGGGATTACAGGTGCATCACACCCAGCTAAATTTTTTATATTTTTAGTAGAGGCAAGGTTTCACCACATTGGCCAGGCTGGTCTTGAACTCCTGACCTCAAGTGATCTACCCATCTGAGCCTTCCAAAATATTGGGATTACAGGAGTGAGTCACCGTGCCTGGCCTGGGTCATAATTTTTAACTAAGCCCCCATTACTGATGAGGTGGAATATTTCTGATTCTTGTGTTTGCAAGTTAATACTACATTCTGCAGTGACCATCTTTGTCCATACACACATTTTCTCATCTCTCTATGACCCTTTCCCTAGGATTAATTCCAGCAGTAAAATTGTGGGATCAAAGAGTTACATTGCTTTAATCCTCTTCATGTATATTACCATGGTCTACAGAAAGGTTGTGCCATCTCTGAGTTTGCTTTAATGACCCTTAGCTTGTGGGCTTCTTAGCGAAATGCTCTGAAGACCGTGGAAATACCATTGTCTCCTCTTACCCAGGAGAGTAAAGGTTGAGACCATCTGGCAGGGCAGATCACACCCACTTACTCTGCGGAAACTTCCTCCCTTTCCAATAATGGAAACAACTGTTCGCTCCACTGCTCAGGCCCAATGTGTGATACAGACGAATTCCCTAAGGAATGATGTTTCCGAGGCTAGAAGTCACTCCAGCCAGGCTGAGGAGCTTATTATTCTAGAAACTAATACCAACCAGCCAGACTGTGTCAGCTCAACCTCCCTCCTTCTGCTCTCCAAAGCACACCTTGGCTTGGTCAGCTGACCTCTGCTGAGTTCAACCCATACTTGGCCAAGCCATCTGGGCTTCTGCTCGACCTGCCTTTGCTCTGTGACCTGCTCCATGTCATTTTTCAAGTTCTAGCTTTACTCCCACCTTCACTTTCACTTTCTAGAAAGCTCCTTTCGTGGCACAGCTCTCAGGGATCCTCTCCCAGCCCAGAACTGCCATAACTCTGATGACCAGCCTCTCTCTCAGCATTTGACCATCTTGCCATCTTGTGTTGTTTATGTATCTTCATGCATGAGTAACTCTAAATTTTCAAATGAGTGTTTTTCTCCCTCTGGGAGCTCAAAAATAGTGTGACAGTCAGAACTTTTTAGAGAATCAGGGCTGGGATTGATCCTCGACTCTGCCACCCACTAGTTCTGTGCATTTGGGCAGCACAGTCAACTCTTCTGAGCCTCAGTTTCTCCATCTATAAAATGAGGGTTATGATAGCACGAATTTGAAAAGATTGCTCCGAGAATTCAATGCATGCGAAGTACTTAGCATAGTGCCTGGCACAGAATGCTTATTAAAAAACAACAGCAACAACATGGTGATATTTATCCTAATTTTGTTTTTCTAGGCCTCTCAAAGGACGAGCCAGTGATGTGTACAATGTTAAAAGAAATATTTGTGGAATGAAATGAGTGGATGTTGTGTAAACATTCATTGTGCATGTATGTATTTAGCTCTACTAACCAGAACCCTGGGGGACCAGAACCAGTTACCCCAGTGTCTAGAGAGGAAGAAAGAAATCTCTCTCCTTAGCTGAAACCTTACTAAGATCTCAGTCCAGAGTTTGCTTGAAAGTAAAGATATGTCATCCAATTTAATCCCCACACCAACCCCACAGAGAGATCTTTTTATATCCCTATGCTAAGAAGACCAACCACTGACTGTGTGCCAGGTCTGTGCAAGATGTTTTGAAAAATGTAATTCCCTTTAAGCACTCACATTATCTCAATGAGACAAGAATTATTATTACTGAAGAGAAAACAAGGTCAAAAAGTTTACAAGTGAACTGCTCAAGGGCAAATGGGTAGTAAGAGAAGAAAGAGGACGAGTCAGGATTGAACAGGGGTTTGCTCTGTTCAAATAAATAAGATTAAATTAATAAGGCTGCCCCTTCACCAACTGCTTCCCTGACATTCTCACATACGTTCAGTTAGCGCTTAATAGGAACTGAATTGAAACCGCCTGGTGATCTGCTAGAGACTTGGATCTTCTAACAGATGCTTCAAAGGGATCAGTTTCTATTTCCGGTGCCCACGGAAATCTTGAGGGAGATTTCTCCCTACCCCTGCTCTGGCGTCACGATGTTCTTGTTTTTCTCTGGGCCCTGTGACTCAGCACACGGCTCCAGATGGCTTCTTGCATTTCCAGCCTTGTTGGCTGGGGTGCCCAGGCCCTGGTACAGTAAACAAACCCAAACTAAGTTGCAACAAAGCGTCAACGCCTCCCCGCCCCTGCCCTCTATTATGAAGACTTTGTAGTCCACTACTCATGACCGCCGGTCCCTCCATGACTGGCCTCCCTGAAAAAGTCCCCCTCCCTCCTAGCCCTGAGATCCCCCAACTTGGCCCCAGCACATCTGATGCCTGAAGATGAGATCCGGGAGCAATCATTCTCCCAGCAACCAGTAAAAGGACAAAAGCACAGTTATTTCACCCTTTGATCCATTACTGACTTTAGGCAATTTACTTTCTGAGCCTCGGTAATCACATGGAGATGCTAATATTGTCTGCTCCTGAGGGTTGTAGAGTGAGAGTTGCCAGACAAAACACAGAAAATCCAGTTGCATTTGAATGTCAGATAAATGATCTTTTTTTTCAGTACAAGTATGTCCCAAACATTGCTCAAATTTAACTGTGTGTCTTGTGACTTTATTTGTTAAATCTGGCAAGCTTATGTGGAGTGTGGAGTGAGATAACAAATGCAAAAATGCTTTGTCACCTAGGAGAGCTCTACACTTCTTGATGTCTTTTCCATGAGATGTATGCATGTGTACCCATGGCAACCAGCTTTGTCTGGAGCATAGAAGAGGTAGTTTCAGGCAGGTGGTGGAGAATGTGGACCACCTGAGCCGGTGAATTGAGATTCCTGGGTCTTGTTTGTCAATGAACTGATCTTTGGACATTTCACTTCTGAACCTTCAATGCTTCCATCTTTAATTCTCTCAAATGCTTGAATAAAAAATATAGGAGCAACAGATGTCCAAAACGTTGCCTATTACTGATTGACTATCACGTGCCATAGGCCAAATCTCCTTTTGATTTTGTGGTTAAAGAAGAAACTAGTAGAATAATTAATAAGTATAAATCCTTATTTATTACATCCTTTATTACGTAATGAAGGATGTATATGCACAACATTTAACTCTAATGTGTTTTAAGAGCCCTGCTTAACATAGAAAAACAAAGGAACCAGCATACTATAAATAGATTACAATGTTTATTTTGGATTTGGGGTGTTTCCTCCTACCAGAAATCTCAATTCTGTGAGAGGAGAGATTTTTGCCTGTTGTGTTCCCCGGGACTTAGAACAGTGCCTGGCCCAGGAAGAGTGGAATATTTGAGCAACTGAAACCAATTTAGCCACAAAAAGAAAAGTAAATGCAGCAAGGCACAGAGTCTCATGCCTGTAATCCCATCACTTTGGGAGGCTGAGGCAGGAGGATTGCTTGAGCCAAGGAATTTAAGACCAGCCTGGGCAACAAAGTGAGACCCCGTCTCTGCAAAAGAAATAAAAAAATTAGCCAGTGTGGTGGCACACACCTGTGGTCCCACTTACGTGAGAGGCTAAAGCAGAAGGATCCCTTGAGACTAGGACGTCAAGGCTGCAATTAGCCATGTTCACACCACTGCACTTCAGCCTGGATGACAGAGCAAGACACTGTCCTGAAAGAAAGAAAGAAAGAAAGAAAGAAAGAAAGAAAGAAAGAAAGAAAGAAAGAGAAAGAAAGAGAGAGAGAGAAAGAAAGAAAGAAAGAAAGAAAGAAAGAAAGAAAGAAAGAAAGAAAGAAGGAAAGAAAGAAAGAAAGAGAAAGAAAGAGAGAGAGAGAGAGAGAGGAAGAAAAAAAATGCACTTATAATCTATTGGAAAGGAACCTTTCTGGAACTAATCCACCTCCCTTTCTTGCTAAGGTATAGTCACAGCCCTAAGTTTTTAGAGTGATTTATACCACTTCCCAACAGAATCTCCACCAACTAGTGACCCACTCTCTCAAGTGTCCAGTGACCTAGGTTGCTTGGTATGCCTTTTCCTAAACTCCCTAGAGAGCTGCTGCTATGTTTTTTATGTTTCAACAGATTTGCCATTGGCTCCCAAGGCAGTAATGAATGCCCAGTACTCAGTGAATATTTGGATTCCCTCATTGGCCGGCATCACCAGCAAAAGAAGCACAGGCCCCTGCAGGGACTCCTTAGAGAGCTCTTGGGACTTGCCTCTTAGAAGCAACTCTCTGACAGGGAACCTGATATTATTGGTGACTGGAAGCTTTCCAGTTCTTGCTGCTGCATTTTGGTCTCATCACCCCAGTGGCCCTTCCTTCATTTCTGTTTGTTCAGCTGCCACTGTTCCAGCATTCTCTCCTCATCATTCTCAAAGCTGCCCCTCTTCTTCATCCCCAAAACCTGCCCTAGTCCAGTCCTCCCTGTCTCTCCCAGGACTATTTTATTTCCCTGCCTATAGACTTTCCTTCCCAAATCTGTCTTCCCCACTATCCTAGAACAATTCTTTTGAGAACCATGTCTCAGCAGCTGTTGCTTTGTCCCACAGCTCCCATTCTGTGAAATTTAGGAAGCTGAATGCTCTTCGTAAAATATTTCCAAGTTTCTCTGTTGGAGATGGGTAGAGATGGGAGTTATATTCTCATGGTCATTTCTGGCTTTGAGTGCTTGCTTCCACTGAATTAGCTTAGTATATGAATCAGTCACCTTGCAGGCATGTGTGCACACACACACACGCACACACATATACCTATCAGGTGCCGTCCAATCACACATCACATCTACACAGATGTGGCTTTGGCCCTTTTCCCCTATTTTTCACACTAGAAAGCTCAGCTGGTTATTTCTGCGAGCATCAGGCTTTCCTGAATATTTCTGGATGGAGAGATCCATATGTCAGCAAGATATCAACTTCAGTGTTTTCAATTACGTACTTTTAAACAAATATAACATGTATGGATTCATTCTCTTCGTTAAAAAATAGGGAGAAAGAAAGAAGAGAGAGAGATTTATTAAAGGATACAAAATTACCAGATGGCTAGATAGAACGAACAAGTCCTAGTGTTCTATAGCATTGCAGGATGACTATAGTTAATACCTCATATAGTATATAGTTTCAAATTGCTAGATGGAAGATATTGAATGCTCCCAACAAGACATGATAAAGATTTGAGAAGATGGATTTGCTAATTACCCTGATGTGATCACTGTACATTATATGTATCAAAACATCATTATGTACCCAATGAATATGTGTAATTATTATTTGTCAATTAAAAAAATTAAAAGTTAAATTATCAGAGATAACTCTGAAAAGGTGTACCAGGAAAGAGGAGCCTGGTGTCATGACATCACCCCGAGTCTCCAGCCCTGGACTGCTTACCTCTTGGGCTTCCTGTTGCAAGATATAAATAAACTGTTACACGGTGGGCGGCTGTGAGGCAGGTTTTCTGCTCCCCACAGCTGGCAATGCTGCCTGAGACACCCCCACCTACCACCCAGCCTCCCTTGTCTGCCACCATCCCTTTAGCTTCTTACCAGTTTTTATTTTTCTACCTAGCGCTTCACACTAGCTGCGAAGGTATTATGTTTGAATTGCTTACAACTTTGTCTCTGTTTTCCCATGAGAATGTAGGCTCCACATGGAGAAGGAGTTGGTCTTATTCCCATGTTATCTGTAGGGCCTAATACAATACCTGGCACACAGCAGATGTGTGATAAGTATTTGCCAAATAAATGATTGAATGCCAATTTGATCACCTTCCTCTCCTTTCAGAAGATAAAATCCACACTACTTAGATGGGTAAACAAGGTCGTTCCTGCCCTGGATACTACCTGCTCCACCCGCCTTGTACCAAGCTCCATCTCTGCACACAATTTTGGGCCTTAGCACACACTGTTCTCTCACGTGCATTATTGAGCGCCTACTACGTGTCAGGCGCCCTTTTAGGCCTGGGAGATAAGTCAATGAACCAGCCAGCTGCAGCTTCCACCCAATGGAGCTTAGCAGAAAGGAGAGACATGGGCCGGCTGTATAGTGTGGCCAGTTACAGTACAAGGTGGCATACAGGGAATTAAGAGCTCCTCAGTGTCTAGGGAGCAAACTCCTATCCACTTTTTTAAGGCCCAGCTCTAATGTCCCCTCTTCTTGGAAGCCTTTTCCCAGACCCTGCCTTGTAGCAGATGCTCCTGGTGCTCCCTAAGTCCCTTGGCCTTCTGCTGCCACCATACTCAGTCCATTTGCTCGTCTTTGCCTGGGTGCTTCTGCATCTCTACAGGCAGCCTGGAAGCTGAAGGGCCAGGAGTCCTGTCTTATTGTCGCTGTAGCCCCAAGGCCCAGGGCAGAGGTTTTTGTTGGGTTCAGCTGCTGACTTGTCCCTTCCTTGGCCTGCTCTCCTCCTCTCAAGCCCCCTTCACTTGCTCAAGTTTCAGGTTTCAGACTGCCTCTGTCTCTCCTTTTCACACTCAGGTCCCCAGAAATTTCTTCATCTTGTTCTGAATTAACCCTTCCTCTTTCAAGAGCAGCTGCAGGGTGGGGAAATACCAACTTCCTCTTGGGATGGCTAGCAAAGCTTAGGTGAAAGGCCGGAAAAGGGATCAAAAATCTTAGCCATTGTTTTCCTGCTTTTATTATTCTTTATTCCTCAGGCTACGCTCCTTCTTCCCTCCTTGCCTTCTCTGTCTTGCATTGCCACACAACCATACTCTCTTTCCAGAACATGCCAGATTCCTCATACCTCTGCATCTGCTGCTTACCTTTGCCAGAGATGCTGTTCCCCCACCATCGCTTCCTGATGAAAGCTGCTACGCTCCTTAAAGCCAAGTACCCATGTTACCTTCTCAGTATGGCTCCTCCCATGTTCCCTTCCCCATCCCCAAGCACAGCGAATCACTCCCATGGTGTTCTGTGCTTCCTTGGCTACGGCTGGATCCCATGGCATTCTGGTGGCTCATCCATGGTCACGTACTCTCAGATGTGAGCTCCTCATCACCTGGATCAGTGAGAAGTCTGTGCCCCATCTCTCTCTGTCCTTCCAGTGCTCAGCATAGAGCTTGCCACACTATAGAACCAAATAGACGATTGTTGCTTTGGGCGGCTGAGGTCTTAGGCAAGGGGGTGAGAAGGAGTGGCTACCCTTTCTGGTAACGGCACCTTATTTGCCTCTGGGAACCGTCTTCCCCCCTTTCCATCCCAGGGCAGGGCATATGACCTAAGGCAACCCCATTGGACAGCACATCCCCTGATCTAAGATATTTCTCAGTGACGGGCATGTCACCCAAGCCTGGCCAATGAAATCGTGGCAACAAAATTAAAGATGAGCTTGGAAATTGAGGGGAGGGCAGATGAAGGCAGGAGGAGAAGGATGAACCCAAACTAAAATTTGTGCCCTTATAGTGTGTCCATGAAGTCTAAGATATTTGACAGTCTGGCCACACTCATGGCTCTGTGTTTCCAAGGAACCAAAGTGTTATTACCTCACAATCTGCTCTTGTTGTGGGAGAATCATGATCGAGCCATACTGGTGGCAGTATGTCGAGTTGAACGAAGCAAGACATGACAGTGAGCCGCAGACAAAGATCATGTATTTCGGAGTCAAACGATCTGAGTTCAAATCTTAGCTCTGCTGCTTACTGACTGCCTGACGCTTGGTGCCTTCATCAGTGAGACATGAAAATCAACTTGTAAGGTCACTATCATAAATAAAACAAGCATGCAGATGTCGTAGTTAGTCAACTACGACAGTGATTCTGTTGTAATTCTGAACTGGAAGTCTGCACAATAATCTAAGGTAGGAGATGTGGAAGTGGATGATGAGGCTTAAGCTGTGCACAGAGAGTGAGAACAGAGAGGAAGATAGAATAAGTATTATCCAGGGAATGTTAGTCAGAAATCTTCTGTTTGCAATTGATAGAAACCCCATTTGAAAGTATGCTTAATCAAAAAAGAAGCGAATCAGTCCACACAGCTGAAAAGTTCAGAGGTGCATGGCCGGGAGGCTGGGTCTCTGCCTAGTACCCCATTGAGGTCCTGCTTTCCTGTGGAGTAAACTGATTCTCCACTGTGCGCATGGAGGCCCCAGCTGCCCCAGGCTGGCATATTCGCACAGTGAGCAATCCCTGTAGAAAAAGAGAGGGTCTCTTCCCCAGTATTTCTCACAAAAGTCTTGGAACTGAGCCTCAGTGGCCACTCTTCCACCATGCTCCCATCCTAGAGCCTATGATGAGCGTGAGAGATATTCTGATTGGCTGAGCCTGGGTCCTTGGTGCTGGGGGCAGGGAGGCTGGGGGTGGCAGAGAGGAGAGAATCCAACCTCACCTTAACTACATGGGGTGCTGTCACTCAAAGAAGTGGAGTATACCAGGCAAACATAAAAAACAGGTACGTCTTCCAGGAGTTTAGCCATCCAAGGGAGGTTTGGAAGTGGAAGGCCAGGATATGAATGGAGTCAACGCTAACCAGGCAGCTTTGAGCTTTCAGCCCCTGTCTTTGGTCCCCCACAGGCCTCACAAGCATGACTCAGCATTGAGGTTGCCACACATGTGGTTTCGAAACCAACCTTTCCCCTTGGCCCTAGCACTGCATTGGAGTGTCCTGAGGCTGGCTCCAGCACCCGCCTGGAGATGTCTCCAGTTTGGGCCCCTGGCTGGGTCTCTGGGAAGGCCTTTGATCTCCTCACCCCAGCTCTTCCATTACCCTCTTCCTCCTTGCCCTGGGACAAAGTCTGGCAATTGCTGAGAAAAAGGCCAAATGCCACCTTGCAATTTGCTGGGTCATCCTGGAACAAGTGCTGCTGGGACTCCCTGTCCCCACCCAAGCAGAGGGAAGTTCAGGACAGTGGGCAGATGCCCCCACACCCAGAAACGAGTAGCCCAGGAGGCTGGGCCTGGGGTGCTGGCTGAGACCCTGGCCAAGTGCTAATCCGCAGTGATAAATGAGGTCATCATAGCTGCTAAGGTCAGTCCTCCTCAGGCATGTAAATAGCAAATAAACTCATGATTGGAGAACACCCTTTGAGAGAGGAGGCTCCCGCGCTCAGAAGATCCTTCTTGAGCACCTCCCGCCCCTAGGACCAAAATGAACACTAGCACGGAGAGGTGAATAAAGTGTAATCCCTACTCCACATTGCATGCCAGCAATGACAAGAGACAGGTAGCAATGAGCTCACAGTACACAGAGTCCATTTACAGGAGGACATTCCAGAGCTTGGGAAGTACAGAGGAGGCATAAAAGGTACAGCTGGGGGACAAGTGGAAGGGACCCAAGGAGCCAGGGACTAAGCTGGCACCTGAAGAAGAAAGCAGGTGGGGTGAAGAAAGGAGGGGAAGGGCATCCATGCTGCATGGAAGCAGCATGTGCCAAAGTGCAGTGGTTGCCTAGGGGGCCGTAAGTGGAGCCCAGGGCATCACGAGAGGCGATGGGAAGAGGGGAGATTAGAGGGCGAGATGGGACTACTGCCTGCAAGTTCTTTAAATGGGACAGTGTCTAGGTCTGGTCCAGATTCATTCCCTCTTGTCTAGATCATTTTCTCAAAAACAATGAAACAGAAACTCATGCAGAGCAAGTGCCTCCCTCCATAGGAAATCATCTTAGCAAGGACTCGGAGATTCCTGGGAAAGCTAAATGGAAGTGTGACTTTCTGGGAAACCATATCCTAATATTGCCTGCATTCTCACCCCCACAGTCCCTAAATCAGGCTCGTTTCTAGGAAGTCAAATCAACAGCGGAGGCTTGGACTATAGCAATGCCAGGTGGAAAGACACAGCCCCCACACACCTGGGCTGGCTGGAAAGAGGCCGGGCAGGTGCACAGCTAGCAAAGCCTGCAGGTGCTGAGGGCGCCCTCAGAAGAAAGAAAAACCCATCTCTCCTTGTCTCCTTCTTTTGTCATTTGAAACTTATCATTTAGGGGAAGGGGAAGGCCATTTGGTCATATATTCCCAGCTGTGTGACCTTAGGACTTTCAGTTTCCTCAGCTGAAAAGGTGATGTGAGAATGACCCTAGGTCTAGCAAGCCAAGCACCTGTGTGAGGAGATGCCCCCCTCACTCTTTTTCCCTAAGTCCCTCCTCAGCAAAGCCCGAAGGCACTCTGTCTCCCCACCTGACCAGCGTGCTCTCCAGACAGCAGGCTCACCCTGGCAGGGCCACAAACCAAATGTCTAAATATTTTAAAAGTTTTAAAGTAAGCTAACAAACTGCTGGATAAAATATGTCATACCTCCTAACATGATGACAGAGCCTCCTGATGACCTGGAAGGGCAGATCAGAATGGCTAGACTCCTTGGAGTTTCACATTGGCATGCGGCAGCTACTTTCCCCATTCCCCATGTTTTCCTTCACGAGGAGGAAAACAGATATCAGGCACTCAGCCCACAAGGCCAAGTTCTACTCAGGTGCCCCAAGCAGCTGCCCTTTGGCCAGCCTTCAGGGCTGGAGCACCCATTGGCCATGTGGTCCACACTAGGGAAAATAGGAATGGTCCAGGAGGCCTCAGAAGTGGGCATGGGCATTTGGACAGGGAACCCCAGAGTCCTAGGAACCCAGAGTGTCCTCCAGAGGGGAGGCATGTAGGTTCCAACTGGGCACAGCCCCTTGTTCCCCAAGACTCCTCACTTGCAGGAAGGGGTAGTGTCTGAGCAGGACCTTCTAAAATGCAGGGCGCAGGGCTGGAGCTCCTCTTACCCTGCTCAGAGAGTGCTGGACAGGGAATCAGAGATGCAAGAAAATCAGGTGTTTTTTTTTCAGATGGAGTCTAGCTCTGTTACTCAGGCTGAGTACAGTGGCCAACTCTTGGCTCACTGCAGCCTCTGCCTCTGGGTTCAAATGATTCTCCTGCCTCACCATCCTGAGTAGCTGGGATTATAGGTGCATGCCACCATGCCCTCCTAATCCTTTTTTTTTTTTTTTTGTACTTTTAGTAGAGACGGGGTTTTACCATGTTGGCCAGGCTGGTCTTGAATTCCTCACCTCCAGTGATCTGCCTGCCTCAGCCTGTCAAAGTGCTGGGATTATAGGCATGAGCCACCACACCTGGCTTGAAATCAGCTTTTTGATTTTGCTATTTCCAAGTTTGATCTGAAGTGAGGCCCACAACCTCTCTGGCCCTTAGTCTTCCCAAGAGTCAATCTATTTAGTCTCTGCACTTCCTTCTGGATCTGGCTCAGGGTCCTAAAGCTGGTCCTGGACTTGCTAAGGCCCGTGGGTATGGGTCATCAGCTTTGTAAAACCTTTTACCGGGTGCCAGCACTTCCCGTGCCACAATTAGCCTTCGTGTTTAACAACTGGACTTCCCTAAGCAGCAGGCCTGGAACTGAAAAGCAAGCGAACTCATGCAAACCTTTTCTTTCTTTCGCCTATGACCTGGGATCATGAAAGCAGTGGAATCCTGACAGGCTCATCAGTCCTGGTGTCCAGGTCTTCCAGGCAGGACACGCCCCCAGCAGACCTGTTCACATATCTGGCTGGTTCTCCCAAGCCAGGTCTGTCATCAGGATCATTAAAGAAAATCAATGAAAGAAGCAAAATGAGAGGACAGAGAACTCCTGATTTAGAGTAGGAAAAAGCTGGTATGGGCCTGCAAGTTCTGCAGTGTTCAGAGACAGCCCTGCGGAGACAGATAAGGCCTTAGGCTGAATACGGGGAGGGGAAAGAAAGGGGACCAGAGGAGGGGAATAATTATTACTGTGTAGTGAGTTTTTCCAGGCACCATAACACGTGTCGCTCTTTCCTTCTCTTCTCCTCTCCTCTCCCCTCCCCTCCCCCTCCCCTCCCCTCCCTTCCCCTCCCCTCCCCTCCCCTCCCCTCCCCTCTCTTCTCTTCTCTCTTTCTTTCCTTTCCTTTCCTTTTCTTCTTTTTTAGACAGTCTCACTCTGTTACCAGGCTGGAGTGCAATGGCGCGATCTCAGCTCCCTGCACCCTCTGCCTCCCAGGTTCAAGCGATTCTCCTGCCTCAGCCTCCCAAGCAGCTGGGACTACAGGTGCATGCCACCACACCCAGCTAACTTTTTTTTTTTAAATTTTTAGTAGAGACAAGGTTTCACCATATTGGCCAGAATAGCTTTGATCTCCTGACCTTATGATTTGCCCGCCTCGGCCTCCCAAAGTCCTGGGATTACAGGCGTGAGCTACCGTACCCGACTGTGTTGAACTTTTTTACCTACATTTTCTCAGTAATGTAAGGACCTCATAGACCAGTGAAATCCTCCCCCTTCCAAGGCCACAATTTTGGGAGCTGACGTAAGGCTGCTCACTTTTTATTTTGCCATGGAAAGACATTATAAAGCAAATATCCATTCAATTGTTTATTCAGTTGACAAATATTTATTGAGGATTTACTCTGTGCCAGGCATTCTTTCAAGCCTTGGGTTACAGCTGTGAACAAGACAGACAAAAACCCCTGCCCTCCTGTGAAGTGGGCCAAACAGGAAGTAAATCATAGGTCAGATGGGCTAAGTGCTATGGAGGAAAAACAAGTTAGGGAATGGGGAAAGGCACACCGTGGGTGGATGACAGTTTTCAATAAGGTGGTCAGGGAAGGTGTGCTTGAGAAGGAGACATGTGAGTTAAATTCTGAAGCTAGTGAGGCAGTGAGTCTTGTGGGTGGGGGTGGGTGGGGGAAAGATTCTAGGCAGAGGCCACGGCAGCACCAAGACCCTTAGCCCTCTTCATGGCAAAAGTAATCATGAAAGAAGGGGCCTGGTGAGGTGGCTCATGCCTTTAATCCCAGCACTGGGAGGCCGAGACAGAAGGCTTGCTTGAGGCTAGGAGTTCAAGACTGTCTCTAAAAAACATAAATTAGCCAGGCATGGCTGTGTGTGCCTGTGGTCCCAGCTACAGGCTGAGGTGGGAGGATCGCCTGAGCTCAGGAGTTCAAGGCTGCAGCGAGCTGTGATTGTGCCACTGCACTCCAGCCTGGGCAACAGACTGAGACCCTGTTTCTGTAATAAAAATATAATAATAATAAAGGAAGGATATAATCACAGAATAAGAGCCAATCCTTCTTAAGGGAGGGCAGCTGGTGACCTATTATGTTGATATATTATACACATATATACACATACATATGGAGATACCTTAATTTGTCCTTAGTTGATGCTGCATAGGGTAAGAACCTGTCCCTAGTCAGTTTTTGTCTGTAGACCAACATGTGGTAAGTTACCGTCATTGCATTTTACAGGTGAGAAATCTGAGCCTCAGAGAGGGAGCGGGCTTTGTCCCGCATCATGACAGCTGAAACCCACAGGCTAGGATTTGAACCCAGATCCTGAAGACACCAGGGCCTTTGCCCTTGTCCACTAGCCATTCTGGCCCGCTTCACAGCTACGCCTCCTGGCACTCCTTCCAGGGTTTCACAAGTGCTGATTAAAAGAACAGTTTGCCATCTGGTTTAACCTGATTTTTTTCTCCTTTATATCATTCCCCAAACTGCAGGCCCAGGAAGGAGGCCGGGGTAGTATGGATGGCATCTGAGCTGGCAGGACAGTGTGGGCAGTGGGCGGGGCTGCAGACTTCGCTCCTTTCGAGAGAGATCCGAGAGAGATCCATAGGCAGCTCCCTGGCTCCATGCCTGCTGGAGCCTTTGTGCTGGCATTTGGCCCATTCAGGAAGTCTAGGCTGGGTGTGGCCTGGAAGACAGCATTGCCTCAAACCGACTCACACCAGCAGGCACTGACTACCCACCTGCTCTGTGCCCAGCTCTGTGCTGGGAGCTTTGTAGTTTACCTCACCTAAATGAATCCTCTCAACAGCAGTGAAACGTAGGCAAGAGACCCATTCATTTGTTCATTCACTCATTCATACCTTCTTTACACCACACTTTGCCGAGCACCTCTTCACTCCAGAGAATACTGCCTCAGGCTTTACAACAGGCTGGACGTCGTACCAGGCACTTGTGTTCTTATTTTAAAAGGTACGAAATCAGAGTATGATATAGAGAGAAAGACTTTGAGGTCAATGGAGAAATTCAATCAGAGGAGACCTGGGGAAGTTTAGGGAGGAGGTGCGATTGGGGCTGGGCCCTGCCGTAGCAGAGTTTGGTGGGGAAAAGGCCTTCAGGCAGGGGTAGCAGGCCAGGCAGCTGGATAAAGAAGAGTGTGTTTGCGAACCACGTGCTGACTAACCCTCTGGAATAGGGTTTCCCCACTGGACAGTGGGAAGAAGGGTGGTTAGTCAGGAAGGAGGCTGGGAATGTTGGTTCCCTATCTAGTCTATGTGAGTGGCTCCCAAGGCCAGCCACCAACCTCTCTGTCCCTGTTTGCCATCCTGTGAATCAGATTTAATGACCCTCATCCCGCCTGTGTTATAAGGAGGTTTTGAAGGTCAAAGGGACCCCAGAGACTTTACTATGCAGAGAGAGAGGTCACTTGCTCCTGGTTTTGCTTCTGTCCCAGGGGTGTATGGGCCCCAGTGTTTTCTTCAGAGCTGGCCTCCAGCCACATCCTACCAGCCCCGCGACCCCTACCCCAGGTGCTCCTGATGGTCAAGAGTGTGTCCTGCTCCTTTGCATCCTGTGCATGGGGTAGGTGGTCAGAGCCCAAGTCAAGGAGTCAGCCTGACGGCAGCCTGATCCCCATTCACGTGTACAGTTCCCTGGTTGCCCCTGGCCAATCACTTTCATATCTGAGCCTCAGTGTCCTCGTAATGGGGCTGTGGTGAGCTGTGGTGAGCAGCAGGTATATCACCTGCTGGAGCTTGCGTCCAGCCCCTATGAGGGACCACTGGGACTGCTCTAACCTGGACCTCACCGCCCTTCCCAGGATATCCTGGAGCAGGAAGGCTCCTGCTGGTCCAATTCCCAAATGACAATCAATTACTCATTCCATTCACTCGCTCACCTGTTCACTCACTCCGTTCACTCACTCTTCAACAAATGCTTACTGACCACCTTCCAGGCACCCAGCATAGCACTGAGTGCTTTGTTGTTGCAGTCTAAGACAAGGTTTTGAACCTCAGGAGAGAACTTATAATTGAATTAAAATTGGCAGGCAATGTGTAATTATGTGCCCCGTAGTTGGGGCAGGTGGCAGTTGACGGAGTACAGACGGAGAAAAACATACAGAAATTGTTAGATTGGAGTGGGGTAGAGATATGTGTCAAGGAAGACCTCTCAGAGGGTGTGGACTCCAGCAGAGGCTGCGGAACTCAGGTGGGTGGGGAGTGGAAGGTGGGCATTCCAGGTAAGGGAACTACCTGAGCAAAGGTATGGAGGGAGGCGGGCATTTGGCCATCAAACCTGCTTGCTGGAAGGAATGGGTGGAACCTGGTTGGACAGGTGGCCAGGGCTGCGTGGCAGAAGGCCAGGAGACTAAGCACTTCCTGCAGCCTGGATTCCAGGGTGTTGACCGGGAAGGCTGCAACATCAGCTAACTCAGAGGCTCTGAGGTGGCCAGGAGGGAGGGTCAGCGATGGGCTCGCCTCCTTGCCCAGAAGGCCTCCTGCCCCTTTAGATAGGACGTAGGGTGGGAAGAGCAGAGCCCCTGTCTCCAATTCACTGTGTAGGTCAACCCTCAAGTAGGTCACTGTGTTTCTCAGGGCCTTGGTTTCTAAACATGGAAAACTGGAGTGACTGGACCAGATAGTCTCAATTGCCTTTCCAGCTCTGGGACTCTAGAATCTTCTTACTGTCAATTCTGTGTCTGCTGTGGTGGACCTACCCATCCCAGCTTCTCGGCAGTCAGCCTCCCCACCAGCCACGTGGTTAGCCTGTGCGCTCATGTGATCCTTTGCTTCACGTGATCCTTCTCCTCCAACCTGGTGCTGGAAGATTCCTGACCCTGGAGAGACACATTGCACAATCAGATGAATCCACTGGAGAATTTAAACCAAGAGATCCAGGCCCTGGGTTTATTACATAGTGTAAGCCCTTAGATACAAGGTTATAAGAAAAAGAGACCAGCGTTTGCTGAGCTTTATTTTGTTCACACATCAACCCAGCAAAGTAAGCTCTGTTTGTATACCCATTTTATAGATGAGGAAACCAAGTTTAGTGACGAACCATGTTTGTCAGATTACGGCAAGCAACTGGTTATGAAAACAAAAATCAAAATATTTAGATTTTAGTATAGTTTAGTATATATTAATATACATAGTGTAGTTTAGTATAGCGCATATTCTATATGCTAAAAATATACTAAAAGCTACATATTTCCATTTCTACTGTATATAATATAGTATATGCTAAAAGTAATTATAATTTATCTTTAGAGAAACCTATATTATTTTGTTTATGTAAATATTATATACCATGGACTGAGATTCCAATAGGAAATTCCAAATAAGTTCTACTAACTCTGAAACAAAATGTTTCTTGGAACTGACACAGCAGATAAAGAATTTAAGGAGTGAAGTGAACGTGGGTTTTATATATTGGGAAGGATTTTCCCTGAGATCTTTGGAGCTTGTATCTGCTGTTAGCAACTGTAATCTGAAGTTTCCAGCATGGGCCTCTTCTCAACAACATGGACACACTGGATCTGTTGGCGGGGAAAAGAGGGACGTGGATGTAGTTTGTCTACACTGCTGCAATTGGGCTGCAATGCTACTCCACTGGCTCACGCAGTAACAAAGTCCCAGAGACAGAATATGACTTGGATCTTCATCACTTGACTCTCCTGTCTCCCCCAGAGGTAGCTGAGAGCTGGACCAGATCTAAGCCCTGTACATTAAAGTCCCAGGAGGGCTGAAGTTCTGGAAAAGCAAGAAGGAAAAACCTACAGACAATGCGGGTCTGCAGAGAGGGTGTTGGAGCATGTGATAAGAGAGAAGCAGGGCAGCACCCCTGAGCCCCAGAGAGGCATGGAGAGGAAGCTTTGGCTCTCCGAAAGCCCCGTGTACTTTCTGCTGCCTCAGTTGTGAGATTGCTTTGAAGCTTGATAGCCAATTCCCTTTTACAGAAACTTTTCTGAGTAAAAGGTCATTTCACACAACCAGACGGTCCCTAATGAAGACCTCAGTGTTATGATGGTGTCTATGTCCTATTAATTAAGGTCCTGGAATATGCATCCTACTCCATAAATTTGACTGTACAAGAAATGTTACATTATCTTATTTCCTCAATATCTAATTAAACCTGACCTTGACTCCACATTCTGGCTGAAGTAGCTGAAAAACTGATTTCAGTTGTGAGTGAGATGGGATGAGGGGGACCCCTTCTCTCTATTTTTTAGAGATAGGGTCTCACTCTGCCGCCCAGGCTGGAGTCCAGTGGTGCCATCTCAGGTCACTGCAACCTCCTCCTCTTGGGTTCAAGGGATTCTAGTGCCTCTCATGAGGATCCAGTAAGAAAGTGGACATACAATTCAAAGTGGAGTAGCTTGGGACTACAGGTGCGCGCCACCATGCCTGGCTAATTTTTGTAGTAGAGACGGAGTTTCACCATGTTGGCCAGACGGGTCATGAACTCCTGAGCTCAAGACAGTCCCCTCCTTAGCCTCCTAAAGTGCTGGGATAACAGGTGCGGGCCACTGCTCCCAGCCAGGACCCCCTTCTTCAGAGCAGCACGCTATCTGTGAAGCTCCCACCTGAAATGGGTCTTCAGTCCACCTCGCAGACATGGCTACTGCTGGCCTTCTCCTTGTCCCTTCTGTGGGACCCCTGTAGGTAGGCATCTATTGTACTGTTGTGCCAGGGTCTAGCCTCCCTGAATTAAATGTGCCACTCAGCCACTTCCATTGGTCACTGCAGTTTCCACCCCACCCAGTCCTGGTCAATCTTTCTCTGTCTCACTGCACTCAAAGGCACTTGGCTCTCTCCCTCTCCTGCAGCATAACTCAAGTTCAGGCTTTTGCCCAAAGCCAGAGGAGGCAGCCTGAAATTGACCACTTTTTAGGTAGCATGGGGCTAGTATGTACTGGAGGAAGGAAGAGGGAGTTTACGAGCACAGAAAGCAAAGAAGACACCCCACTGGTAATCATGGCAATCAGCTAGGATGTTCCTAATGGCCACAGTACCAACTATTTCTGGAAACCTCTCTTTTCCAGAAGGGCCCTGTGGCCATGGAACGTAGATCCCCCACTGACATTTGAGTGGGTTCCTGGAGTTATTGCCTGCAGCACAAGATCCATTTTCTCCCAGCAGTAAGAGATGGAGAGGGAGCAACCGGTTCCTAGAGCGGGTGGTCAGTGTGAAGCTCCAGCGGGATCCTGGCAGGTGGTGGCTTCCCCTGCCAGCTTCTCTGAGAGCTGCCCCAGCCCAGGCCACTGCTATTTCTCCAGGATTCTTCCTTGGGGTAGCTCTATGCTCATTTTTATTGGATGTGTCAAAATCACTTTGCTTAAGCTAAAATCTCATCTGGATTCTCTGTTTAAATAAATCCCAAATGTCTCAATGCAGACTTCAAGGCCCTGAGTGTTCCAGTCCCTGTTCATCTTTCTAACTTCAAGCCTCACCCTCCCTCTCCTCACATTCTCTCTGGGTTCCAGAATCACACACATATTATTTCTCTCTTCTCTTGGCCTTTGGTTATCCTGTGTCCCCTGCCTGGCACACGACCTCCCCAGGAGGCTCTTTGGCTGACTCCAGAGCCATCCTTCAGCATTGGAGTGTAGAAGAAACAGTGGTTTTGAAGTCCCAGGTCCGGAGTCAAATGCCTGCTCCACCACTTACTGGATGTGTGATCTGTTGTTCTCTGAGCCTCAAGCTTCCCATCTGTATGTTGGTTATCACTAAACCAACTTCACAGGGCTGAAGTGAGGATCCAGTCAGAAAATCGACATGAAACCCAAAGAGGAGTGAGAAAATGTGTCACTCTGATATGCTGTCAGTGTAGAAAACGGTCTCTTCCATTCCTTCAACAGATATCTCCTCTTTGCACTCTACCCCCAGCTGAATAAAAGCAGAATGTAGTTTATGTAGCTTAAGAGGTGACTGACAGCTAGATTCCTGGTCAGGAGATTGAGTGATAGAAAGTGTGAAAGTGACAGGTATCATGAGTGATAGAGAGTTGGAAAGTGACAGGTATCATTTATTAACACTTGCCATGTGCCTAGCACCACGTGGAATGCCCAGAGACATTATCCCATTGAATTCACACATCCCCTGGCAGGGAGGAGGTTTTTTCATTGTCTGCTTTTATGAACAACAAAAAAGAGACTCAAAGAATTTAAGTGACTTATCCAATGTCTTTGCAGTTAAAACACACACACACATGCACACACACACACACATACACACACATACACGTACATATATGCACTTATATACACCCTTTCACCCCATATCCCTTCACAGTCTCACACATATTCACACACTCATATATATACACATGCACTCTGTCCCCCACACTGTCACACACACACACATGTGCGGAAAAGGATAGATGGGAGATTGGACCTTGGTTGGCTCAAAAAGATTGAGAAGACATGAATAAGAGTCTTCATCAGTCCCAACCAAGGGTGGCAAAGCAGGCTGAATGCAGGAGTCCTGGCTCCTGTTCCTAACCCTGCTATGCTCAGGAAACAGTGTTAGCCATGATGATGTTGCTGTTTCATTGGCTCTTAACGGGGCTGCTTGCTCCTCTCCACAGCAGTCCCAGATGATCAGAGGCTGGCAAAGAACATGTGCCCAAAACACGGTGGTGAGTTTTTATGAGGGAGGAGAGTACCACTCCGTAGTCCCAGACGTTCCAAACCTTGGCTTATCTGACCTAAGCAGCGCAGACGTGCTCTGGCAGATCGATGGAATATTCCTTGGATTCCTCCATTTACCCTTGCTCTCCCAGTCCCTGTGGCTTTGTTGATTGCACACACACCTTTCATTTCCATGGACCACATGGCACACGTTACTTTTGTAAATTTGTTATTAAATTTGACAAATAAATGAAAATTTTTAAATGAATACATGTGAGCATTTTAGTGTTTCAGACACGTCCCCTCACTTGGAAGTGGTGATTAGGCCTGTGCCCAACAGGCTGGGCCATCTGCAGTGTTATTAATCCTTCATTCAAAAATGTTTATCGAGGCTGGGTGCGGTGGCTCATGCCTGTACTCCCAGCACTCTAGGAGGCCGAGCTGGACGGATCACCTGAGGTCAGGAGTTTGGCCTGGTCAACATGGTAAAACCCCGGCTCTACTAAAAATACAAAACTTAGCTGGGCATGATGGTACACACCTGTAGTCCCAGCTACTCGGAAGGCTGAGGCAGGAGAATCACTCGAACCCGGGAGATGGAGGTTACGGTGATTGCACCACTGCATTCCAGCCTGGGCAACAGAGTGAGACTCCATCTCAATTTTAAAAAAAAATGTTATTGAGCACCTACCATTAGCAAGACACCGTTATGGGCCTGTGACAACAGCTGTGTGCCAAACAGGCGAGGTTCCTGTCTCCAAGGAGATGACCTGAGGGAGAGAGAAAACAAGTCAGCAAACAAAGCAATGAGCAAAATCGTTTCAGGCAGTGATGTGTTAGAGACACAATACAAAAGCTTGTGAAATACCCCAAAGGATTGAAAGCCGGGACTCAAACAGACACTTGTTCACAAGTGCACCTAGCAGCGCTATTCACAACAGCCCAGAGGTGGAAACAACCCCATGTTCGTGAGCAGGTGAAAGGATGCACAAAACCTGGGGTATCTACACACAATGTCACATTATTCACCTTTAACAGGAAAGGAAATTCTGACTCACACTACAGCACGGATGGACTGTAAGGACACTATGCTAAGGGAAATAAGCCAAAGACAAAATGACGCAAACTGTGTGATTCCACTTATATGAGATTCCTGGAGTAGTCAAATTCCCAGAGACAGAAAGTAGAAGCGAAGTTACTCTAGCCGGGCGTGGTAGTGGGCGCCTATAACCCAACCTACTTGGGAGGCTGAGGCAGGAGAATTGCTTGGACCTGGGAGGAGGAGATTGCAATGAGCCAAGATAGCTCCACTGCACTCCAGGCTGGGTGACAGAGTGAAACTCAGACTCAAAAAAAAAAAGTTACCAGGGGCTGGGGAATTATTGTTTAATGAGTACAGAGTTTCTCTTTGGCATGAAGAAAACGATGGAGACAAATGGCAGTGATGGTCATACAGCAATGGGAATGTACTTCCTGCCACTGAAGCATACACTTAAAGGTGGCTCAAAATATAAATTTTATACATGTATGCTTTACCACCAAAAAAAAAAATGACCTTTTTTTGTTTTATTTTGAGATGGAGTCTCCGTCTGTTGCCCAGGCTGGAGTGCAGTGGCATGATCTCCGTTCACTGCAACCTCCAGCTCCTGGGTTCAAGCGATCCTCCTGCCTCAGCTTCCTGAGTAACTGGAACTCCAGGAGCCTGCCATCACATCCAGCTAATTTTTGTATTTTTAGTAGAGACAGGCTTTCACTATATTGGCCAGGCTGGTCTCAAACTCCTAATCTCGTGATCCA
Source organism: Sapajus apella (assembly GCF_009761245.1). Taxonomy (NCBI): domain Eukaryota; kingdom Metazoa; phylum Chordata; class Mammalia; order Primates; family Cebidae; genus Sapajus; species Sapajus apella. Next base: position 3,277,344 of record NW_022437057.1, read on the forward strand.
TCTGCCTCAGCCTCCCAAAGTTCTGGGATTACAGGCGTGAGCCACTGCGCTCAGCCAAAAAATGACTTTTTTTTAAAAAAAGGTTACATGCCAGCGAGTAACTGGGTAGAGATAGAAAGTGGGCAAACACACCTAAGATGGCTGTGGAAGGCCCCACTGGGAAGGGACATGGGAGCATAGTGGAGGGAGGTCAGGCAGGAGAGCTGGGCAGGGGCAGTGGCACATGGGGCCTCGAGGCCAGAGCAGGGGGTGCAACATTTATTCTAAGCAGTGGACAAACTACAAAAAGATGGCAGTGGACAAACTACAAAAAGATGTAGCCGTGGAGTGACGTAATCAAACTGACGCTTTTTAAAGCTCCTTTTGGCCAGGTGCGGTGGCTCACGCCTGTAATCCCAGCACTTTCCGAGGCTGAGGTGGGCAGATGCTTGAGGCCGGGAGTTCGAGACCAGCCTGGCCAGCATGGCGAAACCCCATCTCTACTAAAAACACAAAAATTAGCTGGATGTGGTGGCTCATGCCTGCAGTCCAGGCTATTCAAGAGGCTGAGGCAGGAGAATCACATGAATCTGGGAGGTGGAGCTTGCCGTGAGCTGAGATCACACCACTGCACTTCAGCCTGAGCAATAGAGTGAGACTGTCTCAAAAAAATAAAATAAAAATAAAATAAAATAAAAGCTCCCTCGAGCTGCTGTGGGGCAGAGATTGCCAGGGAAGACACTGGCCTCCACAGGAGCTATGGGGAGATGGTGTGGGAGTCCAGGAACAGGTGGGGCCTGTCCCCTTCCATATCTCAGCCCACTCCCCTCTGCCTGGTCACATGTTGGGTCAGCAGGTCACACATTGGGAAAGGAAGATGAGGAAATCAGAATGTTGAAATCCACTGTGCCTGTGTCATGGCAAAGGCTCTGCCCTGTTGGGGAATGGGGCGTGGCCCATGCTGCCCCTTGGACCTAAGCCTCATTCACTCAGCTTGCTGTGGGAGATACCAGCACAGGGGTCTGTGGGCAGAGGCCAAGAATGGGAAGGGTGGTGGCTTACAAGGGCATCTGCCTGAGGGTCAGGCAGAACTGGCTCAACCCCAGCTCTGATGCCTGCTTCACGCCTTGGGTGAGGGAGCTCACCTCCCTCAGCCTCAGTTTCTCCATCTGTAAAAGGAGGATAATAATAGTTCTTACATTGCAAGGTCATTGTAAGGGTCCAACAAGATAATGGGTGTGAAGGTTTTTTTTAAAAAAATTTTATTTTTTAGTTGGAGTTTCGCTCTTGTTGCCCAGGCTGGAGTGCAATGGCATGATCTCAGCTCACTGCAACCTCCGCCTCCTGGGTTCGGGTTCAAGCCATTCTCCTGCCTCAGCCTCCCTAGTCACTGGGATTACAGGCATGCGCTACCATGTCCAGGTAATTTTGTATTTTAGTAGAGACAGGGTTTCTCCATGTTGGTCAGACTGGTTTGAGCTCCTGACCTCAGGTGATCCGCCCGCCTCAGCCTCTCAAAGTGCTGGGATTACCTGGCTTGTGTTGAGCTTTTAACACTGTATCCAGCTCAGGGTAAACTCTGAGTAAAGGATAGTTATCACCATTGTCATCATCATTATTTTACTATTCTAGATGTAAAATATTTACTCCATCTGCCCTGGGCATATTAAGATCATAAGATGTTTCTATCTGAACCTGTGTGTAAGTCCCTTTGAATAATGAGGTTGGCTACCAGCTAATACTCTGTGAGCATCTCGGGGCAGGGTTTGGAGCTTCATCATTCTCTTCTCCTTCAAGTCACACAGCAGTCATTCCTGTCTATGTGGACTCTACACCCTGGTTTTTATGGATAGCACTCAGAATTCCTGGAGTTACCTGTTCAGTGCCTGTGTTTCCTGCCAGAGGTGGTCCATTTAGGTGGGACCACCCTTCTCTTGGCCATCTCTGTGTTAATAGTGGACAGGTTAAGAATCCAGACTTAGCCGAGTGCAGTGGCTCACACCTGTCATCCCAGCACTTTGGGAGGGCTAGGAGGGAGTATCACTTAAGCCTAGGAGTTCAAGACCAGCCAGGGCAACATAGGGAGACTCCTTCTCCACAAACAAATTAAATATTAGCCAGGCATGTCAGCATGTGTCTATAGACCCAGCTGCTTAGGAGGCTGAGGTGGGAGGATCACATGGGCCTACGTGGGTTGAAGCTGCAGTGAACCAAGATCACACCACTGCACTGCAGCCTGAGTGACAGAGTGAGACCCTGTCTGAAAAAAGAAACAAACAAAATCCAGACTTCCAATATACGGTCATCCTTTGGTATTGATCTGTAGGGTATCAGTTCCAGGATCTCCTTCAGATACCAAAATTCAAGGATGCTCAAGTACCTGATGTAAAATGGTTTGGTATTTGTTTATAACCTAGGCACATTCTCCTGTGTACTCTTTTTACTTATCTTTATTTTTTTATTTTTGAAACGGAGTCTTGCTCTGTCACCCAGGCTGGAGTGCAGTGGTGTGATCTCGGCTCACTGCAACCTTCGCCTCCCAGGTTCAAATGATTCTCCTGCCTCAGCCTCCCAAGTAGCTGCAATTACAGGCACATGCCAAAATGCCCGGCAATTTTTTTTTTCTATTTTTAGTAGAGATGGGGTTTCGCCATGTAGGCCTGACTGCTCTGGAACTCCTGACCTCAGGTGATCTGCCCACCTCAGCATCCCAAAATGCTGGGATTACAGGTATGAGGCACCATGCCCAGCCCTTCCTGTATACTTTAAATCATCTCTAGATTACTTACAATACCTAATACATGTAAATTCTATGTAAATAGTTGTTATATCATTTAGGGAATAATCACAAGGAAAAAGTGTCTGCACATGTTCAGTATAGACACTTTTATTTCCAAATATTTTCCATCCACAGTTGCTTAAATCCATGAATGCAGAAACTATGGATACAGAGAACTGACTGCATATCCAAAATAACTGAAAGCAGGGACTCAAATAGATGTTTGTACACAAATGTTCATAGTAACCCTCTTCACAATAGCCGAAAGGAGGAAGCAGCCCAAGAGTCCCTCAACAGATGAGTAGATAAACAACATGTGGTAGATCCATACAATGGAATATTATTTAGCCTTGAAAAGGAAGAAAATTTTGATACATCCTACAACATGGATGAAACTTGAGGGTCCTATGCTAAGTGTAATAAGCCAGTCACAAAAAGATGAATGTATGATTCCACTTATATGAGTAGTCAAACTCAAAGAGACAGAAGGTAGAATGGCGGTTGCCAGAGCTGGGCGAGGGAACATGGAGAGTTGTTACACATTTCAGTTTTGCAAGATGAAAGAGTTCTGGTGGTTGGTTGTATAATAATGTGAATATATTTAACACTACTGATGTCCACTCAAAAATGGTTATGATGGTGAGTTTCATGTTATGTGTTTTTTTTCTCAGAGTTTTAAAAAAGAAAAAGAATCCGGACTTTTGAGGAGAGATACCTGGGTTACAACCTGAACTCTGATATAAATGGAAACAACGTTTCCAGTCTTGTGGGGTTACCAGTCTTGCATGAGATACTAATGTAAAATCCAGTGCCTGATACCTGGTATGTACTTAACAAATGTTGTATCTTTGCTTGTATTATCCTACATGCTCAGTAAACATCTGTTGAAATAAATGAATGAAGCAAATGTTTAAAGAGGTAGCAGCCACTCACTCTTCAAAGAAGGCTTTGTGTTGGGAGCTGTTGCTGGGCCTCTCCAGGGCTAAATCCAGGGGTCCTGTCTTGACTGTTGGTGGCATTTGTTGCAGTTGCTCCTTCTTTTCTTCCTGAAATCCTTTCCTCACCCGGCTTCAGGGACAGGACTCTCTCTTCGTTCTCCTTGTACCTCCCTACTCTCAGTGTCTCAGTCTTGTTTGCTGGTCCTCCTCAGCTTCCTGACCTGTCACTGTGAATGTGCTTGGGATGCAGTGATTGCTTCTCTTCTCTTTTCCATCTGTGCTTACTTTGTAGGAGGCCTCAGCCAGACTCACGGCTCCACATCCCATTAATGCATACATTAATACCATAGACACACAATACAGCTCTCCACCTCGGACCTCTCCCCTGAAATCCAGACTCATATGTCTACTGCCTCCTTGATGCTTCCACTTTGATGTCTAACTCGACATTTTAATAAACAAAGAGAAGAGATCCAATTTAGTACATCTAAAATAAACATCGTATCTCAGTCAACAGCAACTCCACTTCCAATTGTTTTAAACCAAAAGCCTGGAATCATCTTAACTTCTCTCTTTCTCCCATGTCCCACATTTAATCTAACGGTAAGTTCCATCTGTCCAGCCTTCAGAATCTACCCACTTCATTCCACTGCTATCATCTCATTCCAAACCCAGCACCCCTTGCCTGGATTACTGTTACTGACTTGTGGGTGATCTCCTTGCATTTATCTTAAACCCCCTTCTCAACAACGTATTCCCAAAACAGTGACTGGAGTGATCTTTTAAGAGCTGAAGATCATGTCCTTTCACCTATCGAAACCCTCTATGGCCTCATTTTTCACTTAGGGTAAAAGCAAAGTCCTTGCAGTGCCTGTAAGTCCACATACTCTGGCACTGTCACATCTGTGACTTTAACCACTACCACGGTCCCATTGGCTCACCCTGCTCCTGCTACCATGGTCCCATTGGCTCCAGCTTCTCCGTCTTCCTGTAGTCCTTTGCATGTGCTTGGCAGGATCCTACCCCACGGCCTTTGCAGTCTCTCTCCAGGGCCCCTCTTCCTGCTGACATATATGGCATGCTTCCTCCATTTGTGCAGACCCCTACTCACAGACCATATTATTGGCGAGGCCTTTCTGCCTTCTGTATAAGGAGCCATATCCCTCCCCTGATCTACCTCCTTCTCTACCCTTTACCTTGCTGTATTTTTCTATCGCCATCTGATACACTACATGTCTGTTCTTTGGCATTGTCTATTGACTCCCTAAAATGTCGGCTCTATGAGGTCAGGGACCTTGCCTGACTCTTGCACTGATGTTTCTCAAGAGCCTAGTGCCAAGCACATGTTAAGTCCTCAGTAAATACGTGTCCAGTGAATCAATGAATCAGTGAATCAGTGTGCTCATTTGCAAAGAGGCTGTGACATGCATGAGTTTTCCAGCTGTAAGAGTCGATGAATGGCCAAGATGCTCTGTGTTGCATCTTTCCTAGAGGAAAGGGCATTGCTGTTGCAATTGCATCACAATCAACTGCGCTGGGTGAGTTTACTGGGTAATCGGATGGCATTGGCCCAAACTGCAGTAGATCTTTTCCTCATTTCTTGGGCGATCTCCTGAAAAGCCTGCCCAACAACCAGCACCTCCAGGTAGCACCTTTACTAACAGGGCTGCTGTTTGTCCAGGGTACCAGGGTGGGCGCCTGGATCCTCTGAGAAAAGGTCAGTAGAAGTGCAAATGCTGATCCCCTAGATGCTGGATTTGCTGGTCACATGTAGCAGAATTAACAGCATATTCTTTACATGCAGAGAACAAACCTCCCCCCAAACCTCCCCACTTGAGCTGGGATTTTTCCTTCTTCTGCTATAGCGAGCCGGCTCAAGCCATAGCATCTGGCAGCATTTCCCTGATTCCCTGGCTTTCTCTGTGTGTTGCCACGGAAATGGGCCACTGGCACTCCAAGACATATTCCAGTGACATTAGTTCACACA